>NC_141014.1:25927901-26018463 GCF_052327205.1 Somniosus microcephalus | reverse complement strand
AGTCGCTCTCTCTCTCTCTTCCAACAACAACATGCCCTCGAAAAAGCCTCGGCACCGCCGGGCACTTCAGCTAGTCTATATATATAAAGCGATGCTTCTGTCCTTCTGTCTGTCCTTCTGTCTGTCTGTCATCACATGTGCGTCTGGCGGGCTATGCGCTCGAAAGTTACAGGGTGTACCTACGTGTGCGTTACGTCGAAAGAAAGCTTACCTTTCCAAAACAGTCTTAAGCGTATTTACGTTTCGGACGGACGAAAATTGCGCCTGCGGTATCCGAAAAACCTTCAACATTCCGCTCATTAGCATCTCATTATCCGCTCATTAGCGACAGAGTGACCTCGAGGTCGACCAATCGTACGCCGGCTTGCTGCCGCGTGCGGCCGGGCCCTCCTACGGTCGAGTGACGGGACGATTGACAAATCCTACGCTTTGGTCACCTGACGGTCGACCAATCGGTGCGTGTGTGGGCGGGCCTTATCGTTCTGAACCAAGGTGAGTAGCCGCCATCTTGCTTCCATTCTTTTTCCTGCTTTCTGCGTCTTTCTTTTCAAATATACATTTCCACCAAAATAAAATTGAATTTATTAAATTGTTTTAAAATAAATCACTCATTTGTAAATATTTTATCTAACCTGAAGATTCTTTTTCCTACCTTTCCCCGTTTTTTTCTTAGGTCTGAAAGCTTGGGCCTTTCTTGCCCAGCCAGGCCCGAGCTAGGTAATTGGGCAGCTGCTAAGCTCCTCACAGCCCCCCCCCCCCGGTGTCACGTTACCCGGGGCAACGGCGTCAGCCACGAGGGTCAGGGTGCACACGCAGCAGGAGCAGGTGAGACTCTGTTCCGCGCTCGGCTCGGGCGGGGCTCTCGAGTGTGCGGATCTCGGCCTTGGTGAGCGGGAAGGGTTACCCCGGCAACGGGAGTGCGGGGCGGCTGGGGCTTGGAGAGCGGGGCTCTCGGGAGTGCGGGGCGGGCTCGGAGAGCAGGGCTCTCAGGAGTGCGGGGCGGGGCGGCTGGGGCTTCGAGAGCGGGGCTCTCGGGAGTGCGGGGCTCTCGGGAGTGCGGGGCGGGGCGGCGCGGCAGGGTTACCCCGGCAACCGGGCGTGGCCGTGGCCGTCTCTCAGCCTCAAGCCCTCCCTTCCTCCCTTCCCCCTCCCGCCCCCTCCACCCCGCCCCCTCCCCTCCCCCCCGCCCCTCCCGCCCCCTCCCCCTCCCCCCGCACCCCCCCTCCCGCCCCCTCCCCCCCGGCCCCTCCCCCCCCGCCCGCCCCCTCCCTCCCCCTCCCCCCCCACCCGCCCTCTCTTCCCCCCACCCGCCCTCTCTACCCCCCAGTCGCTCTCTCTCTACCCCCCAGTCGCTCTCTCTCTACCCCCAGTCGCTCTCTCTCTTCCCCCCCAGTCGCGCTCTCTCTCTCTCCCCCCCCAGTCGCTCTCTCTCTCCCCCCTGTCGCTCTCTCTCTCTTCCCCCCCCCAGTCGCTCGCTCTCTCTCTCTCTCTCTCTCCCCCCCCAGTCGCTCTCTCTCTCTCTCCCCCCCCCCCCAGTCGCTCTCTCTCTCTCTTCCCCCCCGCCCCCCCCAGTCGCTCTCTCTCTCTCTCTATTCCAACAACAACATGCCCTCGAAAAAGCCTCGGCACCGCCGGGCACTTCAGCTAGTGATTCTATATAGCATAGCTGAAGCCGTATGTACATGGTTTTTGAATGCCTGCCCGTCAAAAGGACAATACAGAGAAGAGCAACAATGATTCTGAGACTTATAGAATCATAGAATGGTTACGGCACAGAAGGAGGCCATTCGGCCCGTCGAGTCCGTGACGAGTCTCTGTAAGAACACTTCAGCTAGTCCCACTCCCCCGTCCTTTCCCCGTAGCTCTGCAATTTTCTTTCCTTCAGGTACTTATCCAATTCCCTTTTGAAAGCCACGATTGAATCGGCCTCCACCATCCTTTCAGGCAGTGCATTCCAGATCCTAACCACTCACTGCGTAAAAAAGTTTTTCCTCATGTCGACTTTGGTTCTTTTGCCAATCGCCTTAAATCTGTGTCCTCTGGTTCTCAACCCTTCCACCAATGGGAACAGTTTCTCTCTATCTACTCTGCCTAGACCCCTCATGATTTTGGACACCTCTATCAAATCTCCTTTCAATCTTCTCTGCTCCAAGGAGAATAACCCCAGCTTCTCCAGTCTATCCACATAACTGAAGTCCCTCATCCCTGGAATCATTCTCGTAAATCCTTTCTGCACCCTCTCTAAGGTCTTCACATCATCCCTAAAGTGCGGTGCCCAGAATTGGACACAATACTCCAGTTGAAGCCGAACCAGTGTTTTATAAAGGTTCATCATAATTTCCTTGCTTTTGTACTCTATGCCTCTATTTATGAAGCCCAGGATCCCGTGTGCTTTTTTAACCGCTTTCTCAACCTGCCCTGCCACCTTCAACGATTTGTGCACATATACCCCCCAGGTCTCTCTGTTCATGCACCCCCTTTAGGGTTGTTTACATACGATTACATAGGATTACAGAGTATATACGGCACAGAAACAGGCCATTCGACCCAACCAGTCCATGCTGGCGTTTATGCTCCACTCGAGCCTCCTCCCGTCTTTCCTCATCTAAATCTATCAGCATAACCCTCGATTCCCTTCTCCCTCATATGCTTGTCCAGCCTCCCCTTAAATGCATCGATACTATTCGCTTCAACCACTCCCTGTGGTAGCGAGTTCCACATTCTCACCACTCTCTGGGTAAAGAAGTTTCTTCTGAATTCCCTATTGGATTTCTTGGTGACTATCTTATATTGATGGTCTCTAGTTATGCTCTTCCCCACAAGTGGAAACACTCTCTCTGTATCCACTTTATCAAAATTTGTCATAATTTTAAAGACCTCTACTAGGTCACCCCTCAGCCTTTTTTCAAGAGAAAGGAGACCCAGCCTGTTCATCCTTTCCTGATAAGTATACCCTCGCATTTCTGGTATCATCCTTGTAAATCTTCTCTGCACCCTCTCCAGTGCCTCTATATCCTTTTTATAATATGGCGACCAGAACTGTACGCAGTACTCTAAGTGTGATCTAACCAAGGTTCGATACAGGTTTAGCATAACTTCCCTCCTTTTCAATTCTATCCCTCTAGAAATAAACCCTAGTGCTTGGTTTGCTTTTTTATGGCCTTGCTAACCTGTGTCACAGCTTTTAGTGATTTGTGTATTTGTACTCCGAGATCCCTTTGTTCCTCTACCCCACCTAGACTCGCACCCTCCAAGTGATATGTGACCTCCCTATTCTTCCTACCAAAATGTAATACCTCACATTTATCTGTGCTGAACTTCATTTGCCAATTATATGCCCATTCTGCAAATTTATTAATGTCCTCCTATAATTTATTGCAGTCCTCCTCAGTATTGACTATCCGCCCTAATTTGGTGTCATCTGCAAATTTAGAAATTGTGTTTTTGATTCCTAAGTCTAAATCGTTAATATAAATTGTGAACAGCAGTGGTCCCAGCACTGATCCTTGTGGAACACCATTACCCACCTTCTGCCACTGTGAATAGCTACCCTTTACTCCTACTCTCTGCTTTCTGTCCTGAAGCCAGCCAGCAATCCATTCTGCTACTTGTCCCCTGACTCGGCATTCTCTGACCTTGTTTATCAATCTATTATGTGGTACCTTATCGAAGGCCTTTTGAAAATCCAAATAAATTACATCCACTGCATTACCCTTGTCTACTCTCTCTGTTACCTCTTCAAAAAATTCAATAAGGTTGGTCAAGCTTGACTTTCCCTTTTGAAACCCATGTTGACTATTCATCATTATTATATTTTTGGTTTCTAGATGTTCTTCTATTTTCTACTTTAGTAGGGATTCCATTATTTTTCCTACCACTGATGTTAAGCTGACTGGTCTATAATTCCCTGGACATGCTCTATCCCCCTTCTTAAATATTGGTATTACGTTAGCTATCCACCTGTCCTCTGGCACTTCTTCTAACAAATTATTAAATATGCATAGTCATGCCTCTGCTATCTCTTCCTGGATTCTTTTAAAATGCGTAGATGTAATCCATCCGGACCAGGGGTTTTATCCTCTTTGAGTTTGATTGATTTATTTAATGTATCCCCTTATTTTATTTTAAATGCACTTATTTCATTACTAATCTGGTAAATACTGAAGCAAAATAATTATTTAATATTTCTGCCATCTCTCTATCATTACCTGTGGTATTATCCTGTCTATCCCTTAATGGCCCTATTCCCATCCCAGCCTTCCTTTTTTATTGATGTGCCTATAAAATATTTTACTATTTTGTTTTATGTTCCTTGATAATTTCATATTTCCTCTTTACCTCCCTTATTGTTTTTTTTCTCCTAATCTTTTCGTATTCTCTCTTATCATGCACTCCCCTGCTGTCTATGTACTTAATATATGCCTCTTTCCTTACCCTCAATTGTTCCCTTATGGCTTTATTCACCCATGGAGACTCATTATTGTTTAGGTTGCTCTTTCCTTTTACTGGAATGTATTTTTCCTGCACTCTGTTGAACACTGTTTTAAAAGTTTCCCATTGCTGTTCTACATCATTGTTTGCCAATATTGTTGCCCATTTTTTCCCCAAATTCTATTCTCAGCCCCTCAAAATCAACTTTTCTCCAATCTATTAACCTGGTTTTCGTTATACTTATGTCCTTCTCAATTATCATCTTAAAACATATTATATTATGGTCACTATTGCCTATATGTTCCCCTACCTTTACTTCTCTTATCTGCTCTGGTTCATTCCCCGTTACTAGATCCAATATCGGATCCTCCCTTGTTAGGCTTTTTACATATTAGGTTAGAAAGGAGTCCTGTACACATTGTAGGAACTTTATTCCCTTATCCCTTTTACCTACCTCTTCCATCTAATTAATATTGGGGTAGTTGATATCTCCCATGATTATTATTCTATATTTTTTACTCATTTTCCCAATTTGTCTGCATATTTCTTCCTCCACCTCTCATCGGCTATTAAGGTGGTCTGTAGACTATGCCTAATAGTGTGATTGATCCTTTATTATCTTTTATCTCTATCCATATGGATTCTATTTTTGTCTTGCAGATATCTGCGTCACTTTTTTCTACTGCCATTATGTTATCCCTAATAAGTACAGCTACTCCACCTCCCCCTTTTTCCCTCCCTATCTTTTCTAAATATGTTATACAGTACCCTCCAATGTTTAATTCCCAGTCCTGATTTTTCTGTAGCCATGTCTCAGTAATCCCTACTATGTCTGGTTCCTCGCAACGTATGATTGCCTCCAGCTCCCCTGTTTTATTACGGGCACTGTGTGCATTGCTGTACAGACAGTTTAACTCATTTTTAATAGGATTTCCTCTCATTTTATGTTTAACCATCTTTTTAGACTTCTGTTCTATAACTCTATTAATTCTCTTGCCATGAATGTCCTCCCTTTATTCTTTCCTGTGCTCTCTTTTCCTGTTTTGTTTATATTTAGGCTGGTTACGTTTCTTGTAGATCGCTCCCCCCATCTTAGTACAGTAGTTTAAAGCCTTTGCCACTTCCCTATTTGCCCTTTCCACTAGGACAGTTTAGACTCCTAAAAAAGCATATGGGATCATACTTTTGGCTTTATTAATAGAGGAATAGAGTACAAAAATAAGGAAGTTATGCTAAACCTTTAAAAAGCACTGGTTAGGCCTCAGCTGGAGTATTGTTTTAAATTCTGAGCACCACACTTTAGGAAAGATGTCAAGGCCTTGGTGAGGGTGCAGAGGAGATTTACCAGACTGGTACCAGGGATGAGGGTCTTCAGTTATGTGGAGAGACTGGAGAAGCTGGGGTTGATCTCCTTAGAGCAGAGAAAGTTAAGGGGAGATTTGATAGAGGCGTTCAAAATCATGAAGCGTTTTGATCGAGTAAATAAGGAGAAACTGTTTCCAGTGGCTGAAGGGTCGGTAACCAGAGGACTCAGTTTTAAGGTGATTGGCAAAAGAACCAGAGGCGACATGAGGAAACATTTTTTTTACACAGTGAGTTGTTGTGATCTGGAATGCGCTGCCTGTAAGGGCGGTGGAAGCAGATTCAGTAGTAACTTTCAAAAGGAAATTAGATAAATACTTGAAGGGAATAACATTACAGGGATATGGGATAGAGCAGAGGAGTGGGACTAATTGGATAGTTCTACAAAAGAGCTGGCAGAGGCATGATGGACCGAATGGCCTCCTTCTGTGCTGTATCATTCTACGATTCCGAGTATCATGTGAGCGAATGTGTTCATAAGGCATGTCGATGTGGAAAAGAAAGAAAGACTTGCATTTCTATAGCGCCTTTCACAATCACCAGATGTCTCAAAGCGCTTTACAGCCAATGAAGTACTTTTTGAAGTGTAGCCACTGCAGCCAATTTGCACACAGCAAGCTCCCACAAACAGCACTGTGATAATGACCAGATCATCTGTCTTTATTGATGTTGTTTGAGGGATAAATATTGGCCAGGACATCAGGGACAACTCCCTTGCATTTTTTCGAAATAGTGCCATGGGATCTTTTATATCACAGATACATAGATACATAGAAGATAGGAGCAGGAGTAGGCCATTCGGCCCTTCGAGCCTGCTCCGCCATTCAATGAGATCATGGCTGATCATCCAAATTCAGTACCCGGTCCCTGCCTTCTCCCCATATCCCTTGATCCCTTTAGCCTTAAGAAATATATCCAAATCTTTCTTGAATATACTTAATGAACTGGCCTCCACCGCCCTCTGTGGCAGAGAATTCCACAGGTTCACCACTCTCTGGGTGAAGAAATTCCTCCTCATTTCAGTCCTAAATGGCTTACCCCTTATCCTTAGACTATGACCCCTGGTTCTGGACTCCCCGGCCATCAGAAACATCCTTCTTGCATCTAGTCTGTCCAGGCCTGACAGAATTTTATAGGTTTCGATGAGATCCCCTCTCAATCTTCTAAGCTCCAGTGAGTATAAGCCCAATCGACCCAATCTCTCCTCATACGTCATTCCTGCCATCCCAGGTATCAGCCTGGTGAATCTTCGCTGCACTCCTTCCATGGCAAGAACGTCCTTCCTCAGGTAAGGCAACCAAAACTGCACACAATACTCAAGGTGTGGTCTCACCAAGGCCCTGTACAACTGTAGCAAGACATCCTTGTTCTTGTACTCGAACCCTCTTGCTACGAAGGTCAACATACCATTTGCCTTCTTAACCGCCTGCTGCACCTGCATGCTTACCTTCAGCGACTGGTGTACAAGAACACCCAGGTCTCTTTGCACTTCCCCTTCTCCCAAACTATTACCATTCAAATAATAATCTGCCTTCCTGTTTTTGCCACCAAAGTGGATAACCTCACATTTATCCACATTATAGTGCATTTGCCATGTTTCTGCCCAATCACCCAACCTGTCCAAATCGTGCTGGAGTTTCACGACATCCTCCTCACAGTATATCCTCCCCCCCAGCTTTGTGTCGTCTGCAAATTTGGAGATATTACATCCAATTCCCTCGTCCAGATCATTAATATATATTGTGAACAGCTGGGGTCCTAGGACCGATCCTTGCGGTACCCCACTAGTCACTGCCTGCCACTCGGAAAACGACCCGTTTATTCCAACTCTTTGCTTTCTGTCCGCCAACCAGTTCTCTATCCAAGTCAATACCTTGCCCCCAATCCCATGTGCCTTAATTTTGCACGCTAATCTCTTATGCGGGACCTTATCAAAAGCCTTCTGAAAGTCCAAATACACCACATCCACTGGTTCTCCCTTATCTATTTTACCAGTTACATCCTCAAAAAATTCCAGTAGATTAGTCAAGCATGATTTACCTTTTGTAAATCCATATTGACTTTGTCCGATCCAGTTACTGCTTTCCAAGTGCTCTGCTATTACATCTTTTATAATGGACTCTAGCATTTTCCCCACTACCGATGTCAAGCTTACCGGTCTATAATTCCCCGCCTTTTCTCTACCACCTTTTTTGAATAGTGGGGTAACATTAGCTACCCGCCAATCCATGGGTACCGTTCCAGAGTCTATCGAGTTCTGGAAGATGACCAGCAATGCATCTACTATTTCTTGGGCCACTTCCTTAAGTACCCTGGGATGTAGATTATCAGGCCCTGGGGATTTATCGGCCTTCAGTCCCATCAATTTTCCTAACACCATTTCCCTACAAATACTGATTTCTTTCAGTTCCACCCTTTCATCAGACCCTATGTTCCCCGGCATCTCTAGGAGGTTATTTGTGTCCTCCTTTGTGAAGACAGAACCAAAGTATGTATTTAGTTGGTCTGCCATTTCTTTGTTCCCCATTATAAATTCCCCCGATTCTGACTGCAAGGGACCTACACTTGACTTCACCAATCTTTTTCTCTTCACATATCTATAAAAGCTTTTACAGTCAGTTTTTATGATCTCTGCAAGCTTACTCTCATATTCTATTTTCCCTTTCTTAATTAATCCCTTTGTCCTCCTTTGTTGAATCCTAAACTGCTCCCAATCCTCAGAGTTATTGCTTTTTCTGGCCAATTTATATGCCCTCTCCTTGGACCTTATGCTATCCCTAATTTCCCTTGTTAGCCACGGTTGGGTCACCTTTTTTGTTTTATTTTTATGCCAAACTGGGATGAACAAATTCTGTAGTTCATCCATTCGGTTTTTGAATGTTTGCCATTGCCTATCCACCGTCAACCCTTTGAGTGCCATTCCCCAATCAATCCTACCCAACTCGCTCCTCAGGCCATCATAGTTTCCTTTATTTAAATTGAGGACCCTAGTCTCCGAGTCAACTACTTCATTCTCCATCTTAATGAAGAATTCGATCATATTATGATCGCTCCGACCCAAGGGGCCTCTTACAACAAGATTGCTAATTAATCCTTTCTCGTTACATAATACCCAGTCTAAGATGGCCTGATCTCTGGTTGGTTCCTCGACATATTGGTCCAGGAAACCATCCCGTAAACACTCCAGGAATTCCTCCTCCACAGTATTGTTACTCATTTGGTTGGCCCAATCTATATGTAGAATAAAGTCACCCATGATGACTGCTGTGCCCTTATTGCACGCTTCTTTAATTTCTCTTTGAATGCCATCCCCAACCTCCGCCTTACTGTTTGGACGTCTATAAACCACTCCCACTAACGTTTTTTTCCCCTTAGTATTTCTCAATTCTACCCATACAGATTCCACCTCATCAGAGCTAATATCCTTCATTACAATTGTGTTAATCCCTTCTTTAACCAGTAATGCTACCCCACCTCCCTTTCCTTTTTGCCTATCTTTCCTGAATATCGAATACCCCTGGATGTTGAGTTCCCAGTCCTGGCCTTCCTTGAGCCACGTTTCCGTAATCCCAACCAACACGGTGGCATAGTGGTTAGCACTGTTGCCTCACAGCGCCAGGGACCCGGGTTCAAATCCGGCCTCGAGCGACTGTCTGTGTGGAGTTTGCACATTCTCCCCGTGTTTGCGTGGGTTTCCTCCGGGTGCTCCGGTTTCCTCCCACAGTCCAAAGATGTGCGGGTTAGGTTGATTGGCCATGATAAAAATTGACCCTTAGTGTTAGGGGGGTTACGGGGATAGGGCTTGGGTGGGATGGCTGTCGGTGTAGGGACCAGGTGCTAGGGTTTGGATGATCAGCCATGATCTCGTTGAATGGCGGAGCAGGCTCGAAGGGCCGAATGGCCTACTCCTGCTCCTATCTTCTATGTTTCTATGTTTACTTCTATTTGCGCAGCCAATTCATCCACCTTATTACAAATGCTCCTTGCATTAAGACACAAAGCCTTCAGGCTTGTTTTTTTAACGCTCTTAGACCTATTAGAATTATTGTTTACTGTGGCCATGTTTGATTTAAACCGTTGATTTCTCTGACTGCCACTTTTGTTTTTCTCCTTCCTATCTTTTGCTTTTATCCTTGTTTCCCTTTCCTCTGTCTCCCTGCTCAGGTTCCCAACCCCCTGCCATTTTAGTTTAAACCCTCCCCCACAGCACTAGCAAACACTCCCCCTAGGACATTGGTTCCAGCCCTGCCCAGGTGCAGACCGTCCAGTTTGAACTGGTCCCACCTCCCCCAGAACCGGTTCCAATGTCCCAGGAACTTGAATCCCTCCCCCTGGCACCATTCCTCTAGCCACGTATTCATCTGAAGTATCCTTCTATTTCTACTCTGACTAGCACGTGGCACTGGTAGCAATCCTGAGATTACTACCTTTGAGGTCCTGTTTTTTAATTTATCTCCTAACTCCCTATACTCCGCTTTTAGGACCTCATCCCGCTTTTTACCTATATCGTTGGCGCCTATATGCACCACGACAACTGGCTCTTCACCCTCCCCTTCCAAGATGTTCTGGAGTCGCTCGGAGACATCCTTGACCCTTGCACCAGGGAGGCAACACACCATCCTGGAGTCTCGTTTGCGGCCGCAGAAACGCTTATCTATTCCCCTTACAATTGAATCCCCTATTACTATAGCTCTACCCCTCTTTTTCCTCCCATTCTGTGCAGCAGAGCCACCCCTGGTGCCAGGAAGTTGGCTGCTGCTGCCTTCCTCTGATAAGCCATCCCCCCCAACAGTACTCAAAGTGGTGTATCTGTTGGAGAGGGGGATGGCCACAGGGGACCCCTGCACTACCTGCCTGCGCCTAGTACTCTGCCTGTTGGTCACCCGTTCCCTTTCTTCCTGTCCAACCTCTACCTGCGGTGTGTCCAACTGCGTAAATGTGCTATTCACGTTGTCCTGAGCATCGTGAACGCTCCAGTATGTGTCCAATCGCAGCTCCAGCGCCGCAATGCGGTCTGTCAGTAGCTGCAGCTGGATGCACTTCCTGCACATGTAGTTGTCACCTGAGAGAGCAGACGGGGCTTCGGTTTAACGTCTCTTCCAAAGAAGGACAGCACCTCCGACAGTACAGCACTCCCTCAACACTGCACTGGGAGTGTCAGCCTAGCTTTATGCGGTCAAAGTTTCTGGAGTGGGACTTGAACCCACAACTATTCTGACTCAGAAGTGACGGTGCTTCCCACTGAGCCACAGCTGACACTATATAGATATGTGTGAGTTAGTGTGAATTGTAAGCAGCTGACCTTTCCCCTCTGGAACCTGGACTCAAATCCAGCGCAGTTGGATGCGAGGGATGTCTTCTCTCCCTCTGTTGGTTCTTTGTGAAATGGGTCCACGGCACAAAACTGGCACTAAATTAGCAATCTCAGTCACAGGACGGGAAAGGGAACAATGTTACATGGACAAGTACAGGGTGCGTTTCTGAGGGTGGGGCTCTGGCACAATGTCTGGACAGTGTAGAGGGAGCTCTGCTCTGCTTCTAGCCACACCGCACCTGATACACAGAGGCCTGGGGCAAGTGGAGCTCCTGCCTGCTCCGAACGTGGCCTCTGGCTTCAGCAGGGTGGTGAGCTGAGGGGAGGAAATTCCTACACTGGGAACTTCCATGGCCACGACCACCCTATCACCTTGCAACTTGAGACAGTGGAGTGACCCCAGTGTCAACCAGTGTCTCACCCTAGTGTCAGCCAGTGGCTCAGTGGGTAACACTCTTGCCTTTGAATCAGAAGGCTGTCGGTTCAAGTCCTACTCCAGTATAGACCTTGAGCACAAAATCTGGGTTTATACAACTCCAGTGCCAGTACTGAGGGAGCGCTGCACTGTTGGAGGTGCTGTCTTTTAGATGAGGCATTAAACTGAAGCCATGTCTGCCCTCTCAGGTGGACGTAAAGGATCCCATGGTGCTATTTTGAAGAAGAGCAGAGGAGTTCTCCCTGGTGTCCTGGTCAATAATTATCCCTCAGCCAACATAAAACAAAAACAGATCACCTGGTAATTATCACAATGCTGTTTGTGGGAGCTTGCTGTGCGCAAATTGGCTGCCACGTTTCCTACGTTACACTTTAAAAGTACTTCATTGGCTGTAAAGCGCATTGGGACGTCCGGAGGTGATATGTAACTGCTTTTATTTTTTTTCTTTTAGAAGTGGGGTCTACATGCGACCCCCCATCCCCGCTATAAATTCTGGCTCAATTATTGATATTGGCCGCCCAGAATCCCGCCAGCAATCAGCATCTTCAGGAGAGAAGGGGAGAAATTTGGGAAACCTAGACTGCAAGACCATGGTTAAAAATGGCAGAAATCACGATGAATTGTGGCCAATGACAATGCTGTGAGTGCATGTGTGACCACGTGTGTATGTAGGCGAGAGTTAGAACAAGTGACCTATCTCGGCCTCGTGCTGGCACCTCTTTCAAGATGGCTGCCAGGATAGGTGCCAAAAAGGAGCCAAGTGTTTTTCCCTTCCACCATGGGAGAGTGATCACCCTGATAGGTGGGTAGAGGGAAGGTGGATTGGTGGGCAGAAGCTGTATGATTGGTGCAGACGCAATCCTACATTATTGCCGTTCCCTCTTTCGGGCAGCGGAGGAGGGGTAGATAGATGTTGGTTGACCAGGCATGCCAACCTGTAGGCCCCTTTGCCCGCGTTTACAGTTAAAGTCAGTGGATGAACTCGGTGAGATGTGCCGGGAATCACCACGGCATGGGATAGTTGCTGACAGCCTACCTCAGCCCTGCTCCCTCAACGCTTCATGCGCGTCGCACAGATGCTTCAGGGAGGACATTGTTAATCCCGGTGATTCAAGAATGGTGACATTTCAGCAGTGTGCCTCGTACTTGTGTTCAAATCACTCCATGGCCTCGCCTCTCCCCTGTCTCTGTAACCTCCTCCAACCCTGCAACCCTCCGAGATCTCTGCGCTCCCCCAATTCGCTTTTCTTCACCCCAGCATTGGCGGCCGTGCCTTCTGTTGCCTGACCCTCTAAGCTCTGGAATTCCCTCCCGAAACCTCTCCGCATCTCCTCCTCTCTTTCTTCCTTTAAGACGTTCCTCAAAACCTATCTCATTGACCTGTCCTAATATCTCCTTATGTGGCTCAATGTCAATTTTTATTTGATAATCGCTCCTGTGAAGCTCCCTGGGACGTTTTTACTACATTACAGGTGATATGTAAATGCAAATTGTTGTTATTGTCACATTCGGTATCTCCTCACAACCAGTTCCCTGATGATCTCACCAGCGCACAGTGTAAATGAGGATTAGGCCCCAGAATGACGTTAATCTTGATTGCCTGAAAAATACACCTGCAGTCTTATTTAATAGCAATTATAACCAAGAAACTCAACCTTGCAACATTACTATATGTTTCTTTTAAGTGCTTTAATACCTCAGGTGGACAAAGTCATTCGATGAGAAAGTATTAAGGGCTGGATTTTGTCAATGGAGGCGAGTTGGAGGCGGGGCTGCTGCTTGTCGTGTCAATGTCCTGCCTCCATCCTCGCCTGACCATTCAGAGGGATTTCCCCCTGATTGAGTTTGTTAAGCCCGCCCGGTGGGCTCAGCAGGCCAATTAGGGAAGAAGTCACTGACAGATCACGTCAACGTCAGACGTGCTGTCTGTCAAGACTTCTTCAAAGAAGAAATGACTGCGTTTGACAGCTCTGTGAAGCTGTCAAACACTGACATTCTCTTGAGTTTGATTCATTTTTGTGGTGAGGACTGAAAAAACATTGATAAAAAGTAAATTTCAGATGTCTGATGGATCGGAGGGTCCATTAGCCATTACCTGAAATTGACAAGGTGCATGTTCGCTCTCCCGATCCAGCACGGCTAAAGGCTATGGAAGGAAAACAAGGTAAGTGAACACTTTTTAAACTTATCACTCACCTTCCATACTTACCACTCCACACATGCACCCATCACTCACCTCTACATCTTACTTCCAGGTGCCTCCGACCACCGCAGGCCTCCTCCACGTCTCCTCCAACCCGGCGGGGTCTTCCGAGGTCGGGAAGCCTTCAGCTGTGAAGGTAAAATGGCACTAATCCCTTTTTCTGCCTGTTAACTACCTGTTAACTACCTACATCTTCCCACGTCCTGGCAAAAGGGCACGGAGGCGGGATGGGGGCGGGTTTGCCATCCGCCCCCACTTTCTCCGATTTGACGTGCTGTCCCGCCTCCCCATGCCCGCCTCCTCAGGGCTTGGAAAATCGAGCCCTAAGTGTTTCCATTGATCGTGTTACACTGCATCATTTATAGACTTGCAATAAATTTGGATAAATTAAATTTATCGCAAGTTGGTTGTCCTTCTAATCATTGCTGTCATCTCCCTCCGGTTTCTAAGAGTAGGTGCAGAAACAGGACAAGTCACTGAGCTTTAGCTCCTAGAGCACCCTACTGCTTATACCTGGATCCCAGCACACCCTACTGCTTATACCTGGATCCCAGCACACCCTACTGCTTATACCTGGATCCCAGCACACCCTGCTGCTTATACCTGGATCCCAGCACACCCTACTGCTTATACCTGGATCCCAGCACACCCTGCTGCTTATACCTGGATCCCAGCACACCCTGCTGCTTATACCTGGATCCCAGCACACCCTGCTGCTTATACCTGGATCCCAGCACACCCTGCTGCTTATACCTGGATCCCAGCACACCCTGCAGCTTCTACCTGGATCCCAGCACACCCTACTGCTTATACCTGGATCCCTGCACACCCTGCTGCTTATACCTGGATCCCAGCACACCCTACTGCTTATACCTGGATCCCAGCACACCCTGCTGCTTATACCTGGATCCCAGCACACCCTGCTGCTTATACCTGGATCCGAGCACACCCTGCTGCTTATACCTGGATCCCAGCAAACCCTGCTGCTTATACCTGGATCCCAGCACACCCTACTGCTTATACCTGGATCCCAGCACACCCTGCTGCTTATACCTGGATCCCAGCACACCCTGCTGCTTATACCTGGATCCCAGCACACCCTGCTGCTTATACCTGGATCCCAGCACACCCTGCTGCTTATACCTGGATCCCAGCACACCCTGCTGCTTATACCTGGATCCCAGCACACCCTACTGCTTATACCTGGATCCCAGCACACCCTGCTGTTTATACCTGGATCCCAGCACACCCTACTGCTTATACCTGGATCCCAGCACACCCTACTGCTTATACCTGGATCCCAGCACACGCTGCTGCTTATACCTGGATCCCAGCACACCCTACTGCTTATACCTGGATCCCAGCACACCCTGCTGCTTATACCTGGATCCCAGCACACCCTGCTGCTTATACCTGGATCCCAGCACACCCTGCTGCTTATACCTGGATCCCAGCACACCCTACTGCTTACACCTGGATCCCAGCACACCCTGCTGCTTACACCTGGATCCCAGCACACCCTGCTGCTTACACCTGGATCCCAGCACACCCTGCTGCTTACACCTGGATCCCAGCACACCCTACTGCTTATACCTGGATCCCAGCACACCCTGCTGCTTATACCTGGATCCCAGCACACCCTACTGCTTATACCTGGATCCCAGCACACCCTACTGCTTATACCTGGATCCCAGCACACCCTACTGCTTATACCTGGATCCCAGCACACCCTACTGCTTATACCTGGATCCCAGCACACCCTACTGCTTATACCTGGATCCCAGCACACCCTACTGCTTATACCTGGATCCCAGCACATCCTACTGCTTATACCTGGATCCCAGCACACCCTGCTGCTTATACCTGGATCCCAGCACACCCTGCTGCTTATACCTGGATCCCAGCACACCCTACTGCTTATACCTGGATCCCAGCACACCCTACTGCTTATACCTGGATCCCAGCACACCCTACTGCTTATACCTGGATCCCAACACACCCTGCTGCTTATACCTGGATCCCAGCACACCCTACTGCTTATACCTGGATCCCAGCACACCCTACTGCTTATACCTGGATCACAGCACACACTACTGCTTATACCTGGATCCCAGCACACCCTACTGCTTATACCTGGATCCCAGGACACCCTACTGCTTATACCTGGATCCCAGCACACCCTGCTGCTTATACCTGGATCCCAGCACACCCTGCTGCTTATACCTGGATCCCAGCACACCCTGCTGCTTATACCTGGATCCCAGCACACCCTGCTGCTTATACCTGGATCCCAGCACACCCTGCTGCTTATACCTGCATCCCAGCATACCCTGCTGCTTATACCTGGATCCCAGCACACCCTACTGCTTATACCTGGATCCCAGCACACCCTACTGCTTATACCTGGATCCCAGCAAACCCTACTGCTTATACCTGGATCCCAGCACACACTGCTGCTTATACCTGGATCCCAGCACACCCTACTGCTTATACCTGGATCCCAGCACACCCTACTGCTTATACCTGGATCCCAGCACACCCTACTGCTTATACCTGGATCCCAGCACACCCTACTGCTTATACCTGGATCCCAGCACACCCTGCTTATACCTGGATCCCAGCACACCCTACTGCTTTTACCTGGATCCCAGCACACCCTACTGCTTATACCTGGATCCCAGCACACCCTACTGCTTATACCTGGATCCCAGCACACCCTACTGCTTATACCTGAATCCCAGCACACCCTACTGCTTATACCTGGATCCCAGCACACCCTACTGCTTTTACCTGGATCCCAGCACACCCTACTGCTTATACCTGGATCCCAGCACACCCTACTGCTTATACCTGGATCCCAGCACACCCTACTGCTTATACCTGGATCCCAGCACACGCTACTGCTTATACCTGGATCCCAGCACACCCTGCTGCTTATACCTGGATCCCAGCACACCCTGCTGCTTATACCTGGATCCCAGCACACCCTGCTGCTTATACCTGGATCCCAACACACCCTGCTGCTTTTACCTGGATCCCAGCACACCCTGATCAGGCCTGGTTCCCAGCACACCTTGCTCCTTATACCTGGATCCCAGCACACCCTGCTGCTTATACCTGGATCCCAGCACACCCTGCTGCTTATGCCTGGATCCCAGCACACCCTGCTGCTTATACCTGGATCCCAGCACACCCTGCTGCTTATACCTGGATCCCAGCACACCCTGCTGATCAGGCCTGTTTCCCAGCACACCTTGTTCCTTATACCTGGATCCCAGCACACCCTGCTGCTTATACCTGGTTCCCAGCATACTCTGCTGCTTGTACCTGGATCCCAGCACACCCTGCTGATCAGGCCTGGATCCCAGCACACCCTGCTGATCAGGCCTGAATCCCAGCACACCCTGCTCCTTATACCTAATTCCCAGCACGCTCTGCTAATCAGACCTGGATCCCAGCACACCCTGTTGCTTATAACTGGATCCCAGCACATCCTGCTGCTTATAACTGGATCCCAGCACACCCTGCTGATCAGGCCTGAATCCCAGCACACCCTGCTGCTTATAACTGGATCCCAGCACACCCTGCTGATCAGGCCTGAATCCCAGCACACCCTGCTCCTTATACCTGGATCCCAGTACACACTGCTCCTTAGACCTAATTCCCAGCACACTCTGCTAATCAGACCTGGATCCCACGCACACTGTTCCTTATACCTGGACCCCAGCACACCCTGATGCTTATAACTGGATCCCAGCACACCCTGCTGCTTATAACTGGATCCCAGCACTCCCTGCTGATCAGGCCTGAATCCCAGCACACCCTGCTGCTTATAACTGGATTCCAGCACACCCTGCTGCTTATAACTTGATCCCAGCACTCCCCGCTGATCAGGCCTGAATCCCAGCACACCCTGCTGCTTATAACTGGATTCCAGCACAACCGGCTGCTTCTAACTGGATCCCAGCACACCCTACTGCATATAACTGGATCCCAGCACACCCTGCTCCTTGTACCTAATTCCCAGCACACCCTGCTGATCAGGCCTGAATCCCAGCACACCCTGCTGCTTATAACTGGATCCCAGCACACCCTACTGCTTATACCTGGATCCCAGCACGCCCTACTGCTTATACCTGGATCTCAGCACACCCTGCTGCTTATACCTGGATCCCAGTGCACCCTACTGCTTATACCTGGATCCCAGCACACCCTACTGCTTATACCTGGATCCCAGAACACCCTACTGCTTATACCTGGATCCCAGCACACCCTACTGCTTATACGTGGATCCCAGCACACCCTACTGCTTATACCTGGATCCCAGCACACCCTACTGCTTATACCTGGATCCCAGCACACCCTGCTGCTTATACCTGGATCCCAGCACACACTGCTGCTTATACCTGGATCCCAGCACACCCTGCTGCTTATACCTGGATCCCAGCACACCCTGCTGCTTATACCTGGATCCCAGCACACCCTGCTGCTTATACCTGGATCCCAGCACACCCTGCTGCTTTTACCTGGATCCCAGCACACCCTGATCAGGCCTGGTTCCCAGCACACCTTGTTCCTTATACCTGGATCCCAGCACACCCTGCTGCTTATACCTGGATCCCAGCACACCCTGCTGCTTATACCTGGATCTCAGCACACCTTGTTCCTTATACCTGGATCCCAGCACACCCTGCTGATCAGACCTGGATTCCAGCACACCTTGTTCCTTATACCTGGATCCCAGCACACCCTGCTGCTTATACCTGGATCCCAGCACACCCTGCTGCTTATACCTGGATCCCAGCACACCCTGCTGCTTATACCTGGATCCCAGCACACCCTGCTGCTTATACCTGGATCCCAGCACACCTTGTTCCTTATACCTGGATCCCAGCACACCCTGCTGCTTATACCTGGTTCCCAGCACACCCTGCTGCTTATTCCTGGATCCCAGCACACCCTGCTGATCAGGCCTGAATCCCAGCACACCCTGCTCCTTATACCTAATTCCCAGCATGCTGTGCTAATCAGACCTGGATCCCAGCACACCCTGTTGCTTATAACTGGATCCCAGCATATCCTGCTGCTTATAACTGGATCCCAGCACACCCTGCTGATCAGGCTTGAATCCCAGCACACCCTGCTGCTTATAACTGGATCCCAGCACACCCTGCTCCTTATACCTGGATCCCAGTACACCCTGCTCCTTATACCTAATTCCCAGCACACTCTGCTAGTCAGACCTGGATCCCACGCACACTGTTCCTTATACCTGGACCCCAGCACACCCTGATGCTTATAACTGGATCCCAGCACACCCTGCTGCTTATAACTGGATCCCAGCACTCCCTGCTGATCAAGCCTGAATCCCAGCACACCCTGCTGCTTATAACTGGATTCCAGCACACCCTGCTGCTTATAACTTGATCCCAGCACTCCCCGCTGATCAGGCCTGAATCCCAGCACACCCTGCTGCTTATAACTGGATTCCAGCACAACCGGCTGCTTCTAACTGGATCCCAGCACACCCTACTGCATATAACTGGATCCCAGCACACCCTGCTCCTTGTACCTAATTCCCAGCATACCCTGATCAGGCCTGAATCCCAGCACACCCTGCTGCTTATAACTGGATCCCAGCACACCCTACTGCTTATACCTGGATCCCAGCATGCCCTACTGCTTATACCTGGATCCCAGCACACCCTACTGCTTATACCTGGATCCCAGCACACCCTACTGCTTATACCTGGATCCCAGCACACCCTACTGCTTATACGTGGATCCCAGCACACCCTACTGCTTATACCTGGATCCCAGCACACCCTACTGCTTATACCTGGATCCCAGCACACCCTGCTGCTTATACCTGGATCCCAGCACACACTGCTGCTTATACCTGGATCCCAGCACACCCTGCTGCTTATACCTGGATCCCAGCACACCCTGCTGCTTATACCTGGATCCCAGCACACCCTGCTGCTTATACCTGGATCCCAGCACACCCTGCTGCTTTTACCTGGATCCCAGCACACCCTGATCAGGCCTGGTTCCCAGCACACCTTGTTCCTTATACCTGGATCCCAGCACACCCTGCTGATCAGACCTGGATTCCAGCACACCTTGTTCCTTATACCTGGATCCCAGCACACCCTGCTGCTTATACCTGGATCCCAGCACACCCTGCTGCTTATACCTGGATCCCAGCACACCCTGCTGCTTATACCTGGGTCCCAGCACACCCTGCTGATCAGGCCTATTTCCCAGCACACATTGTTCCTTATACCTGGATCCCAGCACACCCTGCTGCTTATACCTGGTTCCCAGCACACCCTGCTGCTTATTCCTGAATCCCAGCACACCCTGCTGATCAGGCCTGGATCCCAGCACACCCTGCTGATCAGGCCTGAATCCCAGCACACCCTGCTCCTTATACCTAATTCCCAGCACGCTCTGCTAATCAGACCTGGATCGCAGCACACCCTGTTGCTTATAACTGGATCCCAGCACATCCTGCTGCTTATAACTGGATCCCAGCACACCCTGCTGATCAGGCCTGAATCCCAGCACACCCTGCTGCTTATAACTGGATCCCAGCACACCCTGCTGATCAGGCCTGAATCCCAGCACACCCTGCTCCTTATACCTGGATCCCAGTACACCCTGCTCCTTATACCTAATTCCCAGCACACTCTGCTAATCAGACCTGGATCCCACGCACACTGTTCCTTATACCTGGACCCCAGCACACCCTGATGCTTATAACTGGATCCCAGCACACCCTGCTGCTTATAACTGGATCCCAGCACTCCCTGCTGATCAGGCCTGAATCCCAGCACACCCTGCTGCTTATAACTGGATTCCAGCACACCCTGCTGCTTATAACTCGATCCCAGCACTCCCCGCTGATCAGGCCTGAATCCCAGCACACCCTGCTGCTTATAACTGGATTCCCGCACAACCGGCTGCTTCTAACTGGATCCCAGCACACCCTACTGCATATAACTGGATCCCAGCACACCCTGCTCCTTGTACCTAATTCCCAGCACACCCTGCTGATCAGGCCTGAATCCCAGCACACCCTGCTGCTTATAACTGGATCCCAGCATACCCTGCTGCTCAGGCCTAATTCCCAGCACACCCTGCTGCATATTTTGCTTCAAAAAATAAATCAACATGTTCTCCAACACGCCGTAAATTGGGTCATCGTAAACTGGCAGCTAACTAGCACATCCCACCTGTGTCTCTTTCCAGAGCTGGACGCGGGCACATTGAAACCCACAGGCAGCATTCCCATTCATTACTTGCCTGCCTGTCACGTCGAGACAGGTGTTTTCATTTGCAATAGACCCTGGTGAACAATTAACTGGCATTGCTTCCTCGTCCGTGAAGGCTGACGGATCTTCCATTACACCCATTTCAATTAGCGATGGATTAGTGCTCCCTTTTCTAACCTTACCCTGTGTGCGTGCACAAGGGGAGTCCAGGGTATTGTGAAGTGCGTTCTAAAAAAAAAATTCCCCACACATCCCCATCTGTTTCCTCTCCATTCCGCACTGTGCTACAACAATCCCCTGTTGATTTTGACCATGAGGATTTATTCAGCGTGGTTCGGGTCTGACCACATCACAGTAGCATAGTGGTTATGTTAGTTGGACTAAAAAAACAGTTAATGATCAGGGAGATATGAGTTCAAATCCTACCACTACAGCTAGGTGAATCTTCAAATATTTGAATAAATCTGGAATAAAAAACTAGCGTCAGTAATGTGACAATGAAACTACCAGATTGTCCTTCACCAATGTCCTTTAGGGAAGGAAATCTGCTGTCCTTACCCGGTCTGGCCTGTATGTGACTCCAGATCCATTGGCCCATATTTTATGACCCCTACAGGCGTGTACGGGCTGTCTAAACACCCATAGGGGCCTCGCAAGTGCCGGTTTCAGGTGTGCGAAGCGCATGCGCTGAAAACCGGCACTTCCGATCTGTCGAGAATCCTCTGGACCGATCCTCTGCCTGCCCGGGAGAAGGGCCTCTGCGGGCGGAGAGTTCCGCTTTCCGCAGAACCTCCGCCCGCTGAAAACCTTTAAAAATCTTACGCCTGGTAAAAACAGGCGTAAAACATAAGAGTTTAAAAAAGTTAAAAAAAATTAAAAATTTCACTCATTTATAATTTAAAATACTTTTTAAAAAGGTAAGTTTATTTTTAGCCCTGTAAAAAACTTTAATTTTTTTTCAAAAAATTACATTTTTGTTTAAAATATTTAATTTAATGTAATTTTAACTAATTTTAAAAACCTGATTTAAAAAAAAAATTATTTAATGTTTTGATGTGTTTTTTGAGTGATTCCCATTCATACTTTTGACGGGTCTAAGCTGAGAGAAACCTGTCAAAAGTATGAATGGAGGATTCCCTTCTTTCATTGGTTCCCCATGGCCTACGTGATCCCAGGGACGCTTGTGAACCGCCTGCGCCCCTGGGATACGTGGACCCTGCGCATTTCGTAGAGCAGAGGCCCAGGAGCGGAAATGTCCGGACCTCAGGAGCCCTCGGGTAAAGGTGCCGATTTTTTCCAGATCAGAGGCCTTCGCACGCAGGAAGCCTCCGATCGGAAAATACGGGCCAATGTGTTGACTCTTAACTGTCCTCTGAAAAGGCCTAGCAGCCACTCAGTTGTACCAAACAACTACAAAAAAGTAGAGGGACCACTCCCTCCGAGACACCCTAGTCCACTCCTCTATCACCCTAAACAGCCCTTCCCCTTCGCCTGGCACCTTCCCGTGCAAGCGGAGGAGATGTAACACCTGCCCCCTATACATCCCCCTTCCCACTGTCCAGGGCCCCAAACACCCCTTCCAGGTGAAACAGCGATTTACTTGTACTTCTCGCAATCTAGTATACTGTATTCGCTGCTCACGATGCGGTCTCCTCCACATTGGGGAGACCAAACGCAGATTGGGTGACCGCTTTGCGGAACACCTCCATTCAGTCCGTAAGGGGGACCCCGAGTTTCCGGTCGCCTGTCATTTTAATTCACCGCTCCATTCCCACTCGGACCTCACCGTTCTTGGCCTCTTGTATTGTTCCACGGAAGCTCAACGTAAACTCGAGGAACAGCACCTCATCTTCCGATTAGGCACTTTGCAGCCTTCCGGACTCAATATCGAGTTCAACAATTTCAGCTCATAACCTCGGCCCCCATTAATTTTTTACCTGTAATTTTTCCACTCCTTTCCACCCTCCCCCTTTCCTTTTGTTTCTCTCTCCCACCTGGCAGCTACCTCTTGCCCTGCCAGTTACACTTCACACCTAATCTCAGCCTATTACCATCTCGTCTGGCTTCGAACACCTTTTATTGTCTCTTCTACTGCTTTTGTCTCTTTCACTTCTTTTGTCCGATCGCAGCCCTGCCTTCGATCTATTTTCTTTTCTTTCCCGTTTTGAAGAAGGGTTCGACCCGAAACGTCAACTCAAATTTCTCTCCACGGATGTTGCCTGACCTGCTGAGTTTTTCCAGCATTTTCTGTTGTTTTTACAAAAAAGTACTGCAGCGGTTCAAGAAGGCGGCTCACCACTACCTTCTCAAGGGCAATGAAGGATGGGCAATAAATGCCGGCCTTGCCAGCGACGCCCACGTCACAGGAACAAATACATTTTTAAAAACTTACCAGGGGAGAAATTCGACACCCCCATTGTGCCGCTGAGAAGCGGGCAGTCACTGGTGGAGAATTGGGGGGGCGGAGGACGGGGGGGGAGGGATGGGTCAGGAGTGGTACCTCAGTCACCCCATTGATGCCCAAGGCCCAAGCCAACATTCAGGCAGGCCTACAAAATGGCGAGCTACAAACCTGCCTGACCGTCTGCCCCACCTGCGACAGAGACTGTGGGCTGGATTGTGTGAATGGAGGCGAGTTGGAGGCGGGGCTGCTGCTTGTCGTGTCAATGTCCCGCCTCCATCCTCGCCTGACCATTCAGAGGGATTTTCCCCTGGTTGAGCTTGTTAAGCCCGCCCGGCGGGCTCAGCAGGCCAATTAGGGAAGAAGTCACTGACAGATCACATCAACTTCAGGCGTGCTGTCTGTCAAGACTTCTTGAAAGAAGAAATGACAGCGTTTGATAGCTCTGTGAAACTGCCAAACACTGACATTCTCTTTAGTTTGATGAGTCTTTGAGGTGAGGACTCATGAAACATTGCAAATTTGTAAATTTCAGATGTCTGATGGATCGGAGGGTCCATCAGCCATTACCTGAAATTGACAAGGTGGATGTAAGCTCTCCCGATCCACCGCGGCTAAAGGCTATGGAAGGAAAACAAGGTAAGTGAACACTTTTTTAAACTTATCACTCACCTTGCATACTTACCACTCCACACTTGCACCCATCACTCACCTCTACACCTTACTTCCAGGTGCCTCCGACCACCGCAGACCTCCTCCACGTCTCCTCCAACCCAGCGGGGTTCTCCGAGGTCGGGAAGCCTTCACCTGTGAAGGTAAAATGGCACTAATCCTTTTTTTGCCCGTTAACTGCCTGTTAACAGGCAGTTAAAAGGATTCAATGCCTTTCCCACCTCCAGGCGACGGGACCCGAAGCTGCACATCTTCCCACCTCCTGGCAAATGGGCACGGAGGCGGGATGGGGGCGGGTTTGCCATCCGCCCCCAATTTCTCTGAGTTTACCGGCTGTCCCACCTCCATGCCCGCCCTCGGGGCTTGGAAAATCCAGCCCTGTAGGTCCCGCATTGGACTCATCCGTCACCTGAGAACTCATTTTTAGTGTGGAAGCAAGTCATCCTCGGTTCCAAGGGACTGCCTAAGAAGAAGAAGATGAGGCTGCTTAATTATGCCAATTGGAGTCCTACGCTGATTGGAAGATTCAGGTACAGGAAACTCTTTTTTATCCGGCACCGACGGGACCGGCGTGGTGCCGGTTTATCAAAAAGTCCGGATTACAGAGAGGTATAGTTAAAAGGTACGAGAGCTCCGTACACAGCAACAAATCCAGGCTTCCCTGTTGCTTAGCAACATGTGCAGGAACTCCGGCCACAGACCAAGCGTCCCTGTTGCTTAGCAACAAGTGCACGAACCCCGGTTACACAGCCACAGATCCAGGAACGGCCACTAATATGAAGTAAAACTTACCTGAACCTACTCCTGAATTTTGCCAGTTAAAAGAGAATTTCCTGTAAAGTTGTACCAGGCAGCAAGCGGACTCGCCTTTGGTCCTTAAAGGGCCCGCTGGAGGCGCAAAAAATGGCCCAAGAGATTTTAAGGGTTTTATTTTTAAGAAAGAAAGACTTGCATTTCTATAGCACCTTTCATGACCACCGGACGCCCCAAAGGGCTTTACAGCCAATGAAGTACTTTTGGAGTGTAGTCACTGTTGTAATGTAGGAAAGGTGGCAGGCTATTTGCACACAGCAAGATCCCAAAAACATCAATGTGATAATGGCCAATAACCTGTTTTTAGTGACGTTGATTGAGGGATAAATATTGACCAGAACACCAGGGAGAACGCCCCTACTCTTTCTTTGAAATGGTGCCAGGGGAGCTTTTACATCCACTGGAGAGAGCAGACAGGGCCTCAGTTTAACGTCTCATCTGAAAGACAACACCTCTGACAGTGCAGCACTCCCTCAGCACTGCACTGGGTGTGTCAGCCTAGATTTTAGTGTTCAAATTCCTGGAGTGGGACTTGAACCCACAACCTTCTGACTCAGGAGCGAGAGTGCTGCCCACTGAGCCACAGCTGACACAATTAAAAGCCCAGAACTGTGTCAGGGTGCAATCAGTGTCGGAGTCCAGTGTCGGGGTCCAGTGTTGGGGTTCAGTCTCGGGGTTCAGTGTTGGGGTTCAGTCTCGGGGTCCAGTCTCGGGGTTCAGTGTCGGGGTTCAGTGTTGGGGTTCAGCGTCGGGGTTCAGTGTCGGGGTTGAGTGTCCGGGTTCAGCTTCGGGGATCAGCGTTGGGGTTTAAAGCCGGGGTTCAGTCTCGGGGTTCATGTCGGGGTTTAGTGTCGGAGTTCAGTCTCGGGGTTCAGTGTCGGGGTTCAGTGTCGGGGTTCGGTCTTGGGGTTCGGTATCGGGGTTCAGTGTCGGGGTTCAGTGTCGGGTTCAGTCTTGGGGTTCAGTCTCAGGGTTCAGTCTCAGGGTTCAGCCTTGGGGTTCAGTCTCAGGGTTCAGTGTCGGGGTTCAGTCTTGGGGTTCAGTCTCGGGGTTCAGTCTTGGGGTTCAGTCTCAGGGTTCAGTGTCGGGGTTCAGTCTCGGGGTTCAGTGTCGGGGTTCAGCGCCGGGGTTCAGTGTTGGGGTTGAGTCTCGGGATTTAGTCTCGGGGTTCAGTGTCGAGGTTCAGCCTCGGGGTTCAGCCTCGGGGTTCAGTCTCAAGGTTCAGTGTCGGGGTCCAGTCTTGGGGTTCAGTCTCAGGGTTCAGTCTTGTGGTTTAGTGTCAGGGTTCGGTCTCAGGGTACAGTCTCGGGGTTCAATCTCGGGGATCGGTCTCGGGGTCCGGTGTCGGGGTCCGGTGTCGGAGTTCGGTGTCGGGTTCCAATGTCAGGGTCCAGTCTCGGGGTTCAGTGACGGGGTCCAGTGTCGGGGTTCAGTCTCGGGGATCAGTCTCGGGGATCAGTGTCGGGGTTCAGTCTCGGGGATCAGTGTCAGGTTCAGTCTTGGGGTTCAGTCTTGGGGTTTAGTGTCGGCGTTCAGTCTTGGGGTTCAGTGACGGGGTGCCGTGTCAAGGTTCAGTCTCGGGGTTCAGTTTCGGGGTCCAGTGTCGGGGCTCAGACTCGGGGTTCAGTGTCGGGGTTCAGTTTCGGGGTCCAGTGTCGGGGTTCAGTCTCTGGGTTCAGTTTCGGGGTCCAGTGTCGGGGCTCAGGCTCGGGGTTCAGTGTCGGGGCTCAGGCTCGGGGTTCAATGTCGGGGTTCAGGCTTGGGGTTCAGTGTTGGGGTTCAGTGTCGGGTCTCAGTGTCGGGGTTCAGTGTCGGGGCTCAGGCTCGGAGTTCAGTCTCGAGGTTCAGTGTCGGGGTTCAGTCTCGGGGTTCAGTGTCGGGGTTCAGTCTCGGGGTTCAGACTCGGTGTTCAGTGTCGGGGCTCAGGGTCGGGGCTCAGTGTCGGGGTTCAGGGTCGGGGCTCAGTGTTGGGGTTTAGTGTCGAGGTTCAGTGCCGGTGTTCAGTCTCGGGGTTCGGTCTCGGGGTTCGGTCTCAGGGTTTAGTGTCGGAGTTCAGTGCTGGTGTTCAGTCTCGGGGTTCAGTGCCGGGGTTCAGCCTCAGGGTTCAGTGCTGGTGTTCAGTCTCGGGGTTCAGTGCCGGGGTTCAGTCTCAGGGTTCAGTGTCGGAGTTCGGTCTCAGGGTTTAGTCTCGGGGTTCAGTCTCGGGGTTCAGTGCCGGTGTTCAGTCTCGGGGTTCAGTGTCGGAGTTCGGTCTCAGGGTTTAGTGTCGGAGTTCAGTCTCGGGGTTCAGTCTCGGGGTTCAGTGCCGGTGTTCAGTCTCGGGGTTCAGTGTCGGAGTTCAGTCTCGGGGTTCAGTGTCCCTCAATCAACATAACAGAAACGGATGATCTGGTCATTATCACATTGCTGTTTGTGGGAGCTTGCTGTGTGCAAATTGGCTGCCGCGCTTCCTACATTACAACAGTGACTGCACTTCAAAAAGTACTTCATTGGCTGTAAAGCGCTTTGGGACATCCTGAGGTCAGGAAAGGCACTATAGAAATGCAAGTCTTTCTTTCATTTCAACATCTGAATAGTCAGCGTCTGCAGTTTGTCCCGAACACAGCCAGTCAGTTTGAGCCTCATTAAATCCATCCGCTGCAAAACTAGGCTTGTAAGCAAAAGGCAGGGCAAATTGGCTATTAGTTGGAAAATCCACTTAGCCTCTGGCTTGACGACTGTCACTCAGCTGCAGTGGGACTGACTTGTTCTTGGCCGGCCATGTTAGTGTTCAGCTTACTGGGCACTGAAGCATAGAATAGGAGGCCTCACAACACCACCTCTCCCAGGGTCAGACTTCTGGGGGGGACAGTGGAGGTCGAATCTAACGCCATCCGGCCCCGACGAGCGGGGAAGCTGCTGCTGGGGCCTGCTCGCCAGGCTGAACCTGGTCACCGGGCGGATCAGCCCCGGGAAGAGGCTGTAAAAAGACACACATTTTCGTCGTCCCTTCGCGGCGGGGCTTCTCCGGGCCCCGCGAGGAAATCTTCGGCTTTCTCCCCCCCGCCTCCTCCCGACTTCATCCTCCTCCGCAAATGGCAGACACCCGCGAGTCGCCGATCTTGCCGCCTACCCCATGTCAGACTGCGCGATTTTCTGACCAATCCCGAGTTCATCCTCTTCCCGCTTGGGTTCGGGTCGCCGGCTCGGGTCGGACGCGTTCCTGGAGGTTCCATCACATGACCTTCCACTGCCCCGCCCCCACTCTCCCGCCATTGGCTGCCCGACACGGCCACCCTCGCGGCGTCTGTACGACCTTTAAATTCACCCTTGCCCTTTAACCCCGCCCAGCAGTTTCCAAAGTTCGGACCCGTCGAACAGACAACACAAACCACAAGGCTTGGAGAACAACTTTCTTTTTACTTCAAATCAGCAAGAGGTTACAAGTAAGCTCACACAAAACTGTTGCATATAATACTCCCGATTATATCTAAACACACACAGGTTTATTCCCTTACTTTAAGCTCAAACGATTATTACTTAGGATATACGGCACAGAAACAGGCCATTCGGCCCAACCAGTCTATGCCGGCGTTTATGCTCCACTCGAGCCTCCTCCTGTCTTTCCTCATCTAACTCTATCAGCGTAACCCTCTATTCCCTTCTCCCTCATATGCTTATCTAGCCTCCCCTTAAACGCATCAATACTATTCGCTTCAACCACTCCCTGTGGTAGCAAGTTCCACATTCTCAACACTCTCTGGGTGAAGAAGTTTCTTCTGAATTCCCTATCTGATTTCTTGGTGACCATCTTATATTGATGGCCTCTAGTTTTGCTCTTCCCCACAAGTGGAAACATTCTCTCTGTATCCACTCTATCAAAACCTTTCATGATTTTAAAGACCTCTATTAGGTCACCCCTCAGCCTTCTCTTTTCCAGAGAGAAGAGGCCCAGCCTGTTCATCCATTCCTGATAGATATACTCTCGCATTTCTGTTATCATCCTTATAAATCCAGTATTGGATGAGCAGATATTTCCCCCATTTTAAATGTTGGGAAGCCTGAAGTCATTATTGTCTTCAGTCCCCGTCGCAAACTCTGGTCCCTGACCATCGACTCCATCCCTCTCCCTGGTCACTGACTGAGGCTGAGTCAGACTGTTCGCAAACTCGCTGTCTTATTTGACCCTGAGCTGACCGTCCCACCCTATATCCGCTCCATGACCAAGATGTTAAGTGCCTTGTGACGTTAAAATCGCTGTTGTTGTTGTTGAAATCCAGCTCGTTAATGTAGTTTAGAAGCAACAGATACTGACAGCTGTAGAGGGCTCCTCTCAACATCTACCTACAGTCGAACATTACACCTCTTCATTGGCACTTTCTGTTCCCTATTTTTCTTAACCAGCTTCTTATCCAATCCCACCCTGGATTTTGTTTTAAATTCATTCATGGGATGTGGGTTTCGCTGGCAAGACCAGCATTGTCCACCCCTAATTGCCCTCGAGAAGGTGGTGGTGGTGAGTCGCCTTCTTTGAACCCGCTGCAGTTTCTCGTAGCAGATAACTGAGGGGCTTGCTGGGCCATTTCAGAGGGCAGTTAAGAGTCAACCACATTGCTGTGGGTCTGGAGTCACATATAGGCCAGACCGGGTAAGGGCAGCAGATTTCCTTCCATAAAAGACATTCGTGAACCAGATGGGTTTTTTTTTTTTTTAAAACGACAATCCGGTAGTTTCATGGTCACCATTACTGATGATCAATTTTTTATTCCAGATTTATTTAATTAACTGAATTTAAATTCCCCAGCTGCCCTAGGTGGAATTTGAACTCTGAGTCTCTGGATTACTAGTCTAGTAACATAACCACTACGTTACCGTATCCTGCAACCTTAAAAGGCTTTCTTGTGGAACTTTGTCAAAACCCTTCTGAAAGACAAACTAAACAATATTGCAGGGACCATAACTTTATCCTCAGATAATGAGCTCCTTGCTGATGGGCTTGAACCTAATTGACGAAATAGGAAATAAAATGGGTTTGTTTGCAGGTATTTGAAAGATCCGTCACCGTTCAACAAACAAGTCTAATTGCGACCAACTCATTCCGGAATGTTCCATCGTGACCAGCTTCCACGATGTATCACACCTGGCAGGAACTGGCAACCATTTTCTCTCACAAAATCTGGATTTGCTTTTTTACTGGCTGGCATTCCATTCCTGTCAGAAAGTCGTTTTGTACTCCATGACTAACCAGTGAGAAAACTGCCCTCTGTCTTTGCATCGTATGATTGAGTGTAGTATATTCACAAAAAAAACAAAAATGACTCTTCAGTGGCTCAGTTGACCAACCTACTGCACAGTATGATCCAAACAGAGAGGGAAGCTCCCAGGACGAAGGGTTTCGACCTGAAATGTTGACTATTTCTCCATGACCCTAACCCTAACCCTTCAAAAGTACATCATTGGCTGTAAAGCGCTTTGGGATGTCCTGAGGTTGTGAAAGGTGCTGTAGAAATGGAAGTCATTCTTTTCAATAGTCAGTGAGATGCTACAATGGTCAGTGAGATGCTACAATGGTCAGTGAGATGGTACAATGGTCAGTGAGATGCCACAATGGTCAGTGAGGTGCCACAATGGTCAGTGAGATGCCACAATGGTCAGTGAGGTGCCACAATGGTCAGTGAGGTGCCACAATGGTCAGTAAGGTGCCACAATGGTCAGTGAGATGGTACAAAGGTCAGTGAGATGGTACAAAGGTCAGTGAGATGTTACAATGGTCAGTGAGGAGCTACAATGGCCAGTGAGATGCCACAATGGTCAGTGAGATGGTACAATGGTCAGTGAGCTGCTACAATGGTCAGTGAGATGCTACAATGGTCAGTGAGCTGGTATAATGGTCAGTGAGCTGGTATAATGGTCAGTGAGGTGGTACAATGGTCAGTGAGATGCCACAATGGTCAATGAGCTGGTATAATGGTCAGTGAGATGGTACAATGGTCAGTGAGATGCCACAATGGTCAGTGAGATGCCACAATGGTCAGTGAGATGCCCCAATGGTCAGTGAGATGCTACAATGGTCAGAGAGATGCCACAATGGTCAGTGAGCTGGTATAATGTTCAGTGAGATGCCACAATGGTCAGTGAGATGCTACAATGGTCAGTGAGATGCCACAATGGTCAGTGAGATGCTACAATGGTCAGTGAGATGCCACAATAGTCAGTGAGATGCTACAATGGTCAGTGAGATGCCACAATGGTCAGTGAGCTGGTATAATGGTCAGTGAGATGGTACAATGGTCAGTGAGATGCCACAATGGTCAGTGAGATGCTACAATGGTCAGTGAGATGCCACAATGGTCAGTGAGATGCCCCAATGGTCAGTGAGATGCTACAATGGTCAGTGAGATGCCACAATGGTCAGTGAGCTGGTATAATGGTCAGTGAGATGCCACAATGGTCAGTGAGATGCCACAATGGTCAGTGAGATGGTACAATGGTCAGTGAGATGGTACAATGGTCAGTGAGATGCCACAATGGTCAGTGAGCTGGTATAATGGTCAGTGAGATGCCACAATGGTCAGTGAGATGCCACAATGGTCAGTGAGATGCCACAATGGTCAGTGAGATGCCACAATGGTCAGTGAGATGGTACAATGGTCAGTGAGATGCCACAATGGTCAGTGAGATGCCACAATGGTCAGTGAGATTCCACAATGGTCAGTGAGCTGGTATAATGGTCAGTGAGGAGCTACAGTGGTCAGTGAGATGGCACAATGGTCAGTGAGCTGGTATAATGGTCAGTGAGATGCTACCATGGTCAGTGACGTGCTACAATGGTCAGTGAGATGCTACAATGGTCAGTGAGATGCTACAATGGTCAGTGAGGTGCTACAATAGTCAGTGGGGTGCTACAATGGTCAGTGAGGTGCTACAATGGTCAGTGAGGTGCTACAATGGTCAGTGAGATGCCACAATGGTCAGTGAGGTGCCACAATGGTCAGTGAGATGCCACAATGGTCAGTGAGATGCCACAAAGGTCAGTGAGATGATACAAAAGTCAGTGAGATGATACAATGATCAGTGAGGTGCTACAATGGTCAGTGAGATGATACAATGGTCAGTGAGATGATACAATGGTCAGTGAGGTGTTACAATGGTCAGTGAGATGATACAATGGTCAGTGAGATGCCCCAATGGTCAGTGAGATGGTACAATGGTCAGTGAGATGATACAATGGTCAGTGAGATGCCACAATGGTCAGTGAGATGACACAATGGTCAGTGAGATGTCACAATGGTAAGTGAGATGGTACAATGGTCAGGGAGATGCTGCAATGGTCAGTGAGATATTGCAATGGTCAGTGAGATGCCACAATGATCAGTGAGGTGGTTCAATGGTCAGTGACGTGGTTCAAAGGTCAGTGGGATGCGACAATGGTCAGTGACATGATACAATGGTCAGTGACATGATACAATGGTCAGTGACATGATACAATGGTCAGTGAGATGATACAATGGTCAGTGACATGATACAATGGTCAGTGACATGATACAATGGTCAGTGACATGATACAATGGTCAGTGAGATGCGACAATGGTCAGTGACATGATACAATGGTCAATGACATGATACAATGGTCAGTGACATGATACAATGGTCAGTGAGATGCTACAATGGTCAGTGACATGATACAATGGTCAGTGACATGATTCAATGGTCCGTGAGATGCCACAATTGTCAGTGAGGTGCTACAATGGTCAGTGAGATGCTTCAATGGTCAGTGAGATGCCACAATGGTCAGTGATGTGCAACAATGGTCAGTGAGATGATACAATGGTCAGTGAGGTGCTACAATGATCAGTGAGATGGCACAATGGCCAGTGAGATGCTACAATGGTCAGTGAAGTGGTACAATGGTCAGTGAGATGCCACAATGGTCACTGAGTTGCTACAATGGTCAGTGAGATGCTACAATGGTCAGTGAGATGCTACAATGGTCAGTGAGATGGTACAATGGTCAGTGAGATACCACAATGGTCAGTGAGATACCACAATGGTCAGTGAGATGGTACAATGGTCAGTGAGATGCTACAATGGTCAGTGAAGTGGTACAATGGTCAGTGAGATGCCACAATGGTCAATGAGATGCTACAATGGACAGTGAGGAGCTAGAGTGGTCAGTGAGATTCTACAATGGTCAGTGAGATGCTACAATAGTCAGTCAGATGCAACAATGGCCAGTGAGAAGCTAAACTAGTCAGTGATTTGTTTCAATGGTTAGTGATGTGGTTCAATGGTTAGTGAGGTGGTACAATGGTCAGTGAGATGCTACAATTCTCAGTGAGATGCTGCAATGGTCAGTGAGATGCTACAATGGTCAGTGAGCTGCTACAATGGTCAGTGAGATGGTACAATGGTGACTGAGGTGCCACAATGGTCAGGGAGATGCGCCAATGGTCAGTGAGATGCTACAAAGGTCAGTGAGATGCTACAATTGTCAGTGAGATGCTCCAATGGTCAGCGAAGTGGTACAATGGTCAGTGAGCTGCTACAATGGTCAGTGAGATGGTACAATGGTGACTGAGGTGCCACAATGGTCAGTGAGATGCTCCAATGGTCAGTGAGATGCTCCAATGGTCAGTGAGGTGCTCCAATGGTCAGAGAGATGGTACAACGGTCAGTGAGGTGCTACAATGGTCAGTGAGATGCTACAATGGTCAATGAGACGCTACAATGGTCAGTGAGATGCCACAATGGTTAGTGGGATGCTAGAATGGTCAGTGAGATGGTACAATGGTCAGTGAGGTGCTACAATGGGCAGTGAGATGCTACAATGGTCAGTGAGATGCACCAATAGTCAGTGAGACGCTACAATGGTCAGTGAGACGCTACAATGGCCAGTGAGGTGCTACAATGGTCAGTGAGATGCTACAATTGTCAGTGAGACGCTACAATGGTCAGTGAGACGCTACAATGGTCAGTAAGATCCCACAATGGTCAGTGGGATGCTACAATGGTCAGTGGGATGCTAGAATGGTCAGTGAGGTGCCACAATGGTCAGTGAGATGCCACAATGGTCAGTGAGATGCCACAATGGTCAGTGAGATGCCACAATGGTCAGTGAGATGCCAGAATGGTCACTGAGTTGCTACAATGGTCAGTGAGGTGCCACAATGGTCAGTGAGATGCCACAATGGTCAGTGAGATGCTACAATGGTCAGTGAGATGCCACAATGGTCAGTGAGATGCCACAATGGTCAGTGAGATGCCACAATGGTCAGTGATGTGCAACAATGGTCAGTGAGATGCCACAATGGTCAGTGAGATGCCACAATGGTCAGTGAGATGCCACAATGGTCAGTGATGTGCAACAATGTTCAGTGAGATGATACAATGGTCAGTGAGGTGCTACAATGATCAGTGAGATGGCACAATGGTCAGTGAGATGGCACAATGGTCAGTGAGGTGCAACAATGGTCACTGAGTTGCTACAATGGTCACTGAGTTGCTACAATGGTCAGTGAGATGCTACAATGGTCAGTGAGATGCTACAATGGTCAGTGAGGTGCTACAATGATCAGTGAGATGGCACAATGGTCAGTGAGGTGCAACAATGGTCACTGAGTTGCTACAGTGGTCAGTGAGATTCTATAATGGTCAGTGAGATGCTACAATGGTCAGTCAGATGCAACAATGGCCAGTGAGAAGCTAAACTAGTCAGTGATTTGTTTTAATGGTTAGTGATGTGGTTCAATGGTTAGTGAGGTGGTACAATGGCCAGTAAGGTGCTGCAATGGTCAGTGAGATGCTTCAATGGTCAGTGAAATGCCACAATATCCAGAGAAATGCCACAATGGTCAGTGAGATGCCACAATGGTCAGTGATGTGCAACAATGGTCAGTGATGTGCAACAATGGTCAGTGAGATGCTACAATGGTCAGTGAGCTGGTATAATGGTCAGTGATATGCTACAATGGTCAGTGAGATGCTACAATGGTCAGTGAGATGCCACAATTGTCAGTGAGATGCTCCAATGGTCAGTGAGAAGCTACAATTGTCAGTGAGATGCTACAATTTTCAGTGAGATGCTACAATGGTCAGTGAGATGCCACAATGGTCAGTGAGATGGTACAATGGTCAGTGAGATACCACAATGGTCAGTGAGATGGTACAATGGTCAGTGAGATACCACAATGGTCAGTGAGACGCTACAATGGTCAGTGAGATGCCACAATGGTCCGTGAGATGCCACAATGGTCAGTGAGATGCTACAATGGTCAGTGAGATGCCACAATAGTCAGTGAGATGCTACAATGGTCAGTGAAATGCTACAATGGTCCGTGAGATGCCACAATGGTCCGTGAGATGCCACAATGGTCAGTGAGATGCTACAATGGTCAGTGAGATGCCACAATAGTCAGTGAGATGCTACAATGGTCAGTGAGATGCCACAATGGTCAATGAGATGCTACAATGGACAGTGAGGAGCTAGAGTGGTCAGTGAGATGCTACAATGGTCAGTGAGATGCCACAATGGTCAGTGAGATGCTACAATGGTCAGTGAGATGCCACAATGGTCAATGAGATGCTACAATGGACAGTGAGGAGCTAGAGTGGTCAGTGAGATTCTACAATGGTCAGTGAGATGCTACAATAGTCAGTCAGATGCAACAATGGCCAGTGAGAAGCTAAACTAGTCAGTGATTTGTTTCAATGGTTAGTGATGTGGTTCAATGGTTAGTGAGGTGGTACAATGGTCAGTGAGATGCTACAATTCTCAGTGAGATGCTCCAATGGTCAGTGAGATGCTACAATTGTCAGTGTGATGCTACAATGGTCAGTGAGATGGTACAATGGTGACTGAGGTGCCACAATGGTCAGAGAGATGCGCCAATGGTCAGTGAGATGCTACAAAGGTCAGTGAGATGCTACAATTGTCAGTGAGATGCTCCAATGGTCAGTGAGATGCTCCAATGGTCAGTGAGATGGTACAATGGTCAGTGAGATATTACAATGGTCAGTGAGGTGCTCCAATGGTCAGAGAGATGGTACAATGGTCAGTGAGGTGCTACAATGGTCAGTGAGATGCTACAATGGTCAGTGAGATGCCACAATGGTTAGTGGGATGCTAGAATGGTCAGTGAGATGGTACAATGGTCAGTGAGGTGCTACAATGGTCAGTGAGACGCTACAATGGTCAGTGAGATGCCACAATGGTTAGTGGGATGCTAGAATGGTCAGTGAGATGGTACAATGGTCAGTGAGGTGCTACAATGGGCAGTGAGATGCTACAATGGTCAGTGAGATGCACCAATAGTCAGTGAGACGCTACAATGGTCAGTGAGATGCTACAATGGTCAGTGAGGTGCTACAATGGTCAGTGAGACGCTACAATTGTCAGTGAGACGCTACAATGGTCAGTGAGATGCTACAATGGTCAGTAAGATCCCACAATGGTCAGTGGGATGCTAGAATGGTCAGTGAGGTGCCACAATGGTCAGTGAGATGCCACAATGGTCAGTGAGATGCCACAATGGTCAGTGAGATGAAACAATGGTCAGTGAGATGCCACAATGGTCAGTGAGATGCCACAATGGTGAGTGGGATGCCACAATGGTCAGTGAGATGCCACAATGGTCAGTGAGATGCTACAATGGTCAGTGAGATGCCACAATGGTCAGTGAGATGCCACAATGGTAAGTGAGATGGTACAATGGTCAGGGAGATGCTGCAATGGTCAGTGAGATATTGCAATGGTCAGTGAGATACCACAATGATCAGTGAGGTGGTTCAATGGTCAGTGACGTGGTTCAAAGGTCAGTGGGATGCGACAATGGTCAGTGACATGATACAATTGTCAGTGACATGATACAATGGTCAGTGACATGATACAATGGTCAGTGAGATGATACAATGGTCAGTGACATGATACAATGGTCAGTGACATGATACAATGGTCAGTGAGATGCGACAATGGTCACTGACATGATACAATGGTCAATGACATGATACAATGGTCAGTAACATGATACAATGGTCAGTGAGATGCTACAATGGTCAGTGAGATGCTTCAATGGTCAGTGAGATGCCACAATGGTCAGTGATGTGCAACAATGTTCAGTGAGATGATACAATGGTCAGTGAGGTGCTACAATGATCAGTGAGATGGCACAATGGTCAGTGAGGTGCTACAATGATCAGTGAGATGGCACAATGGTCAGTGAGGTGCAACAATGGTCACTGAGTTGCTACAATGGTCACTTAGTTGCTACAATGGTCAGTGAGATGCTACAATGGTCAGTGAGATGCTACAATGGTCAGTGAGATGCTACAATGGTCAGTGAGATTGTACAATGGTCAGTGAGATACTACAATGGTCAGTGAGATGGTACAATGGTCAGTGAGATGCTGCAATGGTCAGTGAGATGCTACAATGATCCGTGAAGTGGTACAATGGTCACTGAGTTGCTACAATGGTCAGTGAGATGCTACAATGGTCAGTGAGATGCTACAATGGTCAGTGAGATGCTCCAATTGTCAATGAGATGGTACAAAGATCAGTGAGATACTACAATGGTCAGTGAGATGGTACAATGGTCAGTGAGGAGCTACAGTGGTCAGTGAGATGGTACAATGGTCAGTGAGATGCTACAATGGTCAGTGAGATGCCACAATGGTCAATGAGATGCTACAATGGACAGTGAGGAGCTACAGTGGTCAGTGAGATTCTATAATGGTCAGTGAGATGCTACAATGGTCAGTCAGATGCAACAATGGCCAGTGAGAAGCTAAACTAGTCAGTGATTTGTTTTAATGGTTAGTGATGTGGTTCAATGGTTAGTGAGGTGGTACAATGGTCAGTAAGGTGCTGCAATGGTCAGTGAGATGCTTCAATGGTCAGTGAGATGCCACAATATCCAGAGAAATGCCACAATGGTCAGTGAGATGCCACAATGGTCAGTGAGATGCCACAATGGTCAGTGATGTGCAACAATGGTCAGTGAGATGCTACAATGGTCAGTGAGCTGGTATAATGGTCAGTGAGATGCTACAATGGTCAGTGAGATGCTACAATTGTCAGTGAGATGCTCCAATGGTCAGTGAGCTGCTACAATGGTCAGTGAGATGGTACAATGGTGACTGAGGTGCCACAATGGTCAGAGAGATGCTACAATGGTCAGTGAGATGCTACAATTGTCCGTGAGATGCTCCAATGGTCAGTGAGATGGTACAATTATCAGTGAGATGCTACAATGGTCAGTGAGATGGTACAATGGTCAGTGAGATACTACAATGGTGACTGAGGTGCCACAATGGTCAGTGAGATGCCACAATGGTCAGTGAGGTGCTACAATTGTCAGTGAGATGCTACAATGGTCAGTGAGCTGGTATAATGGTCAGTGAGATGCTACAATGGTCAGTGAGATGCTACAATGGTCAGTGAGATGCTACAATTGTCAGTGAGATGCTCCACTGGTCAGTGAGAAGCTACAATTGTCAGTGAGATGCTACAATGGTCAGTGAGCTGCTACAATGATCAGTGAGATGGTACAATGGTGACTGAGGTGCCACAATGGTCAGAGAGATGCTACAATGGTCAGTGAGATGGTACAATTGTCAGTGAGATGGTGCAATGGTCAGTGAGATGGTACAATTGTCAGTGAGATGGTACAATGGTCAGTGAGATGGTACAATGGTCAGTGAGATGGTACAATGGTCAGTGAGATACTACAATGGTCAGTGAGGTGCTCCAATGGTCAGTGAGATGCTCCAATGGTCAGAGAGATGCCCCAATGGTCAGAGATGCCGCAATGGTCAGTGAGGTGCCCCAATGGTCAGTGAGATGCCCCAATGGTCAGTGAGATGCCACAATGGTCAGTGAGGTGCTCCAATGGTCAGTGAGATGCCCCAATGGTCAGTGAGATGTCACAATGGTCAGTGAGATGCCCCAATGGTCAGTGAGGTGCTCCAATGGTCAGTGAGATGCCACAATGGTCAGTGAGATGCCCCAATGGTCAGTGAGATGCCACAATGGTCAGTGAGGTGCTCCAATGGTCAGTGAGATGCCCCAATGGTCAGTGAGATGTCACAATGGTCAGTGAGATGCCCCAATGGTCAGTGAGGTGCTCCAATGGTCAGTGAGATGCCACAATGGTCAGTGAGATGCCCCAATGGTCAGTGAGATGCCACAATGGTCAGTGAGATGCCACAATGGTCAGTGAGATGCCCCAATGGTCAGTGAGATGCCACAATGGTCAGTGAGATGCTACAATGGTCAGTGAGATGCCCCAATGGTCAGTGAGATGCCACAATGGTCAGTGAGATGCCGCAATGGTCAGTGAGATGCCCCAATGGTCAGTGAGATGCCACAATGGTCAGTGAGATGCCCCAATGGTCAGTGAGATGCCACAATGGTCAGTGAGGTGCCCCAATGGTCAGTGAGATGTCACAATGGTCAGAACAGTCGTTAAAGTCCTTCAATTCCACTGGGATCCCTAGGCTGAAGAGTGAATTCTGAACCAGGGTTGTCGCTTCTGTCCGTTATCCAGCGATCCCCGCTGGAAAGCGCTTGTGCGCGGAAAGTGCAGCAAAACAAGGAAACACACAAAGTTTGCTGCTTCAACTTAACTTCACACAGCGGCTGACAAACGTCGTCAGTAACACACACTCGGAAATGTATCGCCCTTTTTCTCGGTGTGTGATGCAAATGTTGACAACTCATTTTACCAACAAAATTAATTAAACTGGAACGAGAAGGACCACAAAAAAACGTCTTTTTTGTGTGTTTGGTTTAAAATCTATATCCACCTGTCCTTCCTGCGGAAAGCCGCAGTAATTTTTGTTTTTGAGTGTACCTCATTGTCCATTCTACAAGCCAACACAAAGCAAGCTGCGGCCTGCAAGCCCAGCCTTTGTCAGCGACTGCTCTGCAGGGATTTAGCTCAGCAATGGGAGCTGGCTCCTGTTTCAGCCGGCCATTGTTTGCGCTCCACGGCTGAATTTCTTGCCGCTGAAAGGACCTCTCTGTTAAGCTGAAAGTGATCGGAGCCTGAGAGAGAGGGTGTGCCCTCCCCCGCTATTGAGCAGCAATCCTCATTGTTTCCACAGCTACAGATGGCAGGCGAGCAGGGAATTCAATTCAGTAACGTGTGTGTGCGTGTCAGAGAGAGAAAAACAGACAGACAGAGACATCGAGAGAGAGCGAGCGAGAGATAGAGACAGAGAGATAGAGCGATAGAGACACAGAGAGAGAGATGGATAGGGAGAGAGAGACAGAGATAGAGAGACAGAAATAGGGAGAGATAGTGACAGAGATAGTGACCGAAAGAGATGGAGAGACAGAGACATTGAGAGACAGAAAGAGAGAGATAGACAGAGACACACATAGAGACAGAGCCAGAAAGAGACAGGGAGACAGATAGAGACAGAGAGAGAGACAGAGCCAGAAAGAGACGGAGACAGATAGAGACAGAGAGAGAGACAGAGCCAGAAAGAGACAGGGAGACAGATAGAGACAGAGAGAGAGAGAGAGACAGAAAGAGACGGAGACAGATAGAGACAGAGAGAGAGACAGAGCCAGAAAGAGACAGGGAGACAGATAGACACAGAGAGAGACAGAGACAGGGAGACAGATAGAGACACAGAGAGAGAGAGAGAGAGAGAGAGAGACAGAAAGAGACATATAGAGATAGCGACAGAGAAAGACTGATAGACAGAGAGACATAGTGAGAGACACAGAGATAGAGACAGAGGGATAGACATAGAGACAGAGAGAGAGAGAGACAGCACGACAGCAATAATAAGTCAAAGGAGGTACTCGAGAGAATGAGAGCGTGAGAGAAACAGTGAGAGAGAGAGAGAAACACCAAGGGACAGTGAGAGTGAGCAAACAGACAGAGGAAGAATCATAGAATGATACAGCACAGGAGGCCCTTCGGCCCATTGTGCCTGTGCCGGCTCTTTGAAAGAGCCGTCCAATTAGTCCCGCTCCCCTGCTCTTTCCCCATAGCCCGGTGAATTTTTCCCCTTCACTATTTATCCAATTCCGTTTTGAAAGTTACTATTGAATCTGCTTCCACCGCCCTTTCAGGCAGCGCGTTCCAGATCACAACAACTCGCTGCGTACATTTTTTTTCCTCATGTCGCCGCTGGTTCTGTTGACAATTATCTTAAATCTGTGTCCTCTGGTTACCGTTCCTTCCGCCACTGGAAACAGTTTCTCCTGATTTACTGTCAAAACCATTCATGATTTTGAACACCTCTATTAAATCTCCCCTTAACCTTCTCTGATCTAAGGAGTACAATCCCAGCTTCTCCAGTCTCTCCTACTGAAGTCTTTCATCCCCTGGTACCATTCCAGTAAATCACCTCTGCATCCTCTTGACATCCTTCCTAAAGTCTGGTGCCCAGAATTGGACACAATACTCCAGCTGTATTGTGAAAAAGAAAAGACTTGCATTTATGTAGTGCCTTTCACAACCACCGGACGTCAAAAGCACTTTACAGCCAATGAAGTACTTTTGAAGTGTAGCCACTGTTGTAATGTGGGAAACGTGAAAGAGAAAGCAATGGTGAAAAAGGCAACAAGGGACCGTCAGAAAGCAACAAGATAGAGTAAGATAAACAGTGAAAAATAACTGGGATTGTTCTCCTTCGATCAGAGATGGTTAAGGGGAGATTTAATGGAGGTGTTCAAAATCATGAAGAATTTAGATAGAGTAAATAAATGTAAACTGCTTCCAGTGGGACGAGCTGAAGTGCGCTTGCAGAGAGCCAGCATGGGCTCAATGGGCTGAATGGCCTTCTTCTGTGCTGTAATCATTCTATGATTCTATGAATGGTTGGAGGGTCGCTAACAGAACACAGATTTAAGGTGATTGGCAAAAGAACCAGAGGCGACATGAGGAAAAACTTTTTTACGCAGCGAGTGGTGAGGATTTGGAATGCGCTGCCTGATAGGGTGGTGGATACAGATTCAATAGTGGCCTTCAATAGGGAATTGGATAAATACTTGAAGGAGAAACAATTGCAGGGATCTGGGGAAAGAGCGGGGGAGTGGGACTGAGTGGATTGCTCTTCGAAAGAGCTGGCGCAGACTCAATGGGCCGAATGGCCTCCTTCTGTGCTGTCCTATTCTATGATAAGAGTGAAAGACAGTGAAAGCGAGTGATAGCCGGAGAGTAAAGGAGAAGACAGCGAGAGAGAATTTGCATTTATATAGCGCCTTATCATGTCTCAGCAGCATTCCAAAGTACGTCACAGGAATCACCGTGAAGTGGAGTCCCTGTTATTCAGTCGGTGAACAGGGCAGCCCAGTTGTGCACAGCAAGGTCCCACAAACGGCAGCGGGCCAGATGACCCATTAATCTTCCTTTAGTGCTTTCAGCGAGAGAAGCAACAAAAAAAATGAAAAATACAAGGGAGCCGTGAAAATAGTGAGAGTGGGAGTGAGAGTCTTTCTCAAGTGAGAGACACCAGCGGGAGGGAGACCGGAAGGGGAGAGACACACACATTGTGTAAGGGGGAAAAGGAGAGAAAGAAAGCCATGCATTTCTATAGCGCCTTTCACAACCTCAAGATGTCCCAAAGCGCTTTACAGCTAATGAAGTACTTTTGGAAGTGTAGTCACTTTTCTAATCTCGGAAACGCGGCAGCCAATTTGTGGGGTACGGCAGCAGTGTGGTTATGTTATTGGACTAGTAATCCGGAGGCCTGGACTAATGATCGGGCATCTGGAGTTCAAATCCCACCATGGCAGCTCGGGGAATTTAAATTCAGTTCATTAAATAAATCTGGAATAAAAAGTTAGCATCAGTAATGGTGACCATGAAACTACCAGATTGTTGTGAAAACCCATCTGGTTCACTAATGTCCTTTAGGGAAGGAAATCTGCTGCCCTTACCCGGTCTGGCCGATATGTGACTCCAGACCCACAGCAATGTGGTTGACTCTGAAATGCCACTTATTCAAGAAGGTGGCTCACTACCACCTTCTCGAGGGCAATTAGGGACGGGCAATAAATGCTGGCGATGAATGAATAAAAAAGCTCCCATAAACAGCAATGTGATAATGACCAGATAATCTATTTTAGTGATGTTGGTTGAGGGATAAATATTGGCCCCAAGACACCGGGGAGAACTCCCCTGCTCTTCTTCGAAAGAGTGCCCTGGGATGTTTTACGTCCACCTGAGAGGGCAAACGTCTCATCCGAAAGACGGCACCTCCGACAGTGCAGCACTCCCTCAGCACTGCACCGGGAGTGTCAGCCTAAATTTTGTGCTCAAGCCTCTGGAGTGGGACTCGAACCCACGACCTTGAGTGAAGGAGTAAGACAGCAAAACACGGAAATGGAAACTAAGGAGGCAGATTTAATGGGCTGAAAATTGGACTGGGCCCGAATCAGGGCGTGTGGCCCCGGTGTGGCTCACTCGACACGAGCCTAATGAGGCCTAATGACAGGGCCATGGCGAATTGGCCCACCGGCCTACTTATCGGTGAACCGCGAGCCCCATTCATGGCCCTGGAGGCAGCTCGCCGGTTGCTTGGGGCAGTGGGGCAGTACCATCAGCCGGTTTGGACACTGAACTCGGGGGAAGTCCAGGAGTGGGGAGAAAGGGCCGATGGAGGCCAACAAAGACCCGCAGTTTTAACGTCTCCACGTTAAAGTTAAGCAGAGAAACTTTTAAGATACCATCCAGGAGGATAGCCCGTTAAGGGCCACTGGCTTCTCTGCTGAGCACCTGAACAAACAGACCACAGCTCGTAGGCAGTCGCAGCTTCTGCAAGTGGAGTGAGTGCAAGCAGATGGGAGGTGTGTGAAGTCAGGGTCATAGAGTTATACAGCACAGAAAGAGGCCCTTCGGCCTAACATGTCTGCTCCGGCCATCAAGCCCTGTCTATTCTAATCCCATTTTCCAGCACTTGGTCCGTAGCCTTGTATGCTCTGGCGTTTCAAGTGCTCATTTAAATGCTTCTTGAATGTTGTGAGGGTTCCTGCCTCTACCACCCTTTCAGGCAGTGAGTTCCAGATTCCAACCACACTCTGGGTGAAAAAGTTTTTCCTCAAATCCCCACTAAACCTCCTGCCCCTTACCTTGAAACTATGCCCCCTGGTTATTGACCCCTCTACTAAGGGGAAAAGTTCCTTTCTATCTACCCTATCTATGCCCCTCATAATTTTGTACACCTCAATCAGGTCCCCCCTCAGCCTTCTCTGCTCCAAGGAAAACAACCCCAGCCTGTCCAGTCTCTCTTCATAGCTGAAGCGCTCCAGCCCAGCTAACATCCTGGTGAATCTCCTCTGCACCCTCTGCAATGCAATCACATCCTTCCTATAGTGTGGTGACCAGAACTGCACACAGTATTCCAGCTGTGGCCTAACTAGCGTTTTGTACAGCTCCATCATAACCTCCCTGCTCTTATATTCTATGCCTCGGCTAATGAAGGCAAATATCCCATACGCCTTTTTAACCACCTTATCTACCCGTCCTGCTGCCTTCAGGGATCTATATACATGCACACCAAGGTCCCTCTGATCCTCTGTCCTTCCTAGGGCCTTACCATTCATTGTGTATTCCCTTGCCTTGTTAGTCCTCCCAAAATGCATCACCTCACACTTTTCAGGGTTAAATTCCATTTGCCACTGTTCTGCCCATCTAACCACTAAGTCTGCCTGCTGACTGATGGGACGTTGGGATGGGAAAAGATCGATTGTGCAGAGGAACAGGCAAGGTCCTGCAGGGCTGTGGCAGAAAGTAGGAGATGCGCTCAGGGCAGGGGAGGTGGGTAGGAGGAGGGTTTCTGCAGGTCTCTCTACATAGCCATTGCGGGAGCCCAGTGGAAGCCCTTGGAGGCCCGGTCCCATAGGGTCTCCACTTTCTCCGGGAGTTTGCTCATTACCTTGTGAGGGGCCAGAGTCTCTGTCCACTCCGCGGCCTCGATTTTAACTCCAGAGACTTGATCACATAATCCAGGCTGACACTCCCAGTGCAGTGCTGAGGGAGTGCTGCACTGTCGGAGGGGCTGTCTTTTGGATGAGACGTTAAACCGAGGCCCCGTCTGCTCTCTCAGGTGGACGTAAAAGATCCTATGGCACTATTTTGAAGAGGAGGATGTGAGATTCCCCCTGTGTCCTGGCCAATATTTATCCCTCAACATCACAAACAGTTTATCTGGTCATTATCTGATTGCTATGTGTGGGATCTTGCTGTGCGCAAATTGTCTGTTGTGTTTCCTACATTACAACAGTGACTACACTTCAGAAGTACTTCATTGACTGTAAAGAGCTTTGGCCCATCCTGAGGTCATGAAAGGCGCTATAGAAATGCAAATTGTTTCTCGTCTTTCTGACTGATCAGGGCAGCAGAGTCTTGAGAATGGAATAAAATGAATCTTTTTCTGAAGAATGGTCACTGACAGATGCCCATCAGCAGTGACCTAAATAGAGAACATCAGGCGTAGGATATTGGAAAGCAAGCCAGAAGCCCGTCTTCCACGTTAGGACAGTGAATCAGAACATTTCATCGTTCCCCCTACAAAGGCAGTGAATCCTGTACAATGACTGTCTGACGCTTTCTTTCCTTCGCTGCTACACTGTCGAAGAGTACAACTGGCTGTCAAAACAGCAAAAGGGATCAGTCGTTTTGTAACTAGTGTACAAAAGCAAGGGAGTTATGCTAGATCTTTATAAAACACTGGTTAGGCCCCAGCTGGAGTAGTGGGGCCTATTCTTTCTGGGCACCACACTTTAGGAAGGTTGCCTTCGAGAAGGTGCAGAAGAGATTTACTAGAATGGTACCAGGGATCAGGGACTTCAGTTATGTGGAGAGACTGGAGAAGCTGGGGCTTAGAGCAGAGAAGGTGAAGAAGAGATTTGACAGAGGTGTTCAAAATCATGAAGGGTTTTGATGGCATCTCTGGAATGGGACTACGAAGCCACGACCTTCTGGCTCAAGAGGGCTACCCACTGGGATATGGCTGACAATTTCAATTCAATTCAATTTCAGTTTTATTTGTCACATAACCAAATACACCAAGTGAAATCCAGTCAGTGAAATGCTTTTTTCTTAACGAGCCGAGCGCACCAAGCAGCAAAGGACACTTAGCTGCTGGTACGCACGGAGCCCGCAAGGACGGCAGCCATCTTCATCGGCGCCATCACAATAGGGTCCGCTCTCGCCTCGCTCCGCCTTTCCCGCACTCCTGCCCGACAATCTTCAGCCGCCGTGGTGCCGACGTCCCGGGGCCTGCTTCTCCCTGGCTCTCCTTCCACCCCGTCTGACCTCCGAGCCTCCCGCGGTGTCCGACCTTCCAGGGCCTGCTTTTCCCGCCCTCGGTCCGCTGGCCACCTCCCCTCCTACCGGTTCAACCTCCGAGCCTCCCGGCGAGGAGCTGCCGGCCACCGTGCTACAGCGGGTCGTCGTGGCCTCCATTGCTGCTTCTGCTGCCTCCCCGCCGACTCGCCGCACTCATCAGCGCCGATGCACAGCGTCTGTAGCGGGAGTGGGCCGACCGACTCAGGGAGGACCTGAAGACCGAGGAAAGCTTCTCCTGATAAATAAACAGGAGCATTTCTTTGATTTCCTCTCGGAATGTGGGCCCCGTGTGAAGGGCCGCATTCACTGCTCATCCCGCGTTCCCGAGAAGCTGGGGGGATCTACGCAACCTAGTGAATGAAGACCTGCGGCCACTGATATCTGGCCCGGACAGCAGCATCTGTGGCTGAGAAAAGAGTCAGTCCACTCCATTTGATATGCCACAGGCTCACTTCAAACCACCACAGGGGACCTGCGCGCTATCACACGGGGCTCGGGTCACCAACCTTCCAGGATTTCCCTGGACTCTCCCGAACTGAAAGATCAACCTCCGGGACACCGGGATAAAAAAATCATAGGAGCCATTAAAAAATGTGATTTCTTTTATTAAAGAATGAGAGGGGATCTCATTGAAATGTATAAAATTCTGACAGGACTAGACAGACTGGATGCAGGGAGGATGTTTCCCCTGGCTGGGGGGTGGGTCTAGAACGAGGGGTCAGAGTCTCGGGATACGGGGTAGGACATTTAGGACTGAGATGAGGAGAAATTCCTTCACTCAGAGGGTGGTGAACCTGTGGAATTCTCTACCACAGAGGGCTGTGGAGGCCAAGTCACTGAATATATTTAAGAAGGAGATAGATAGATTTCTAGACGCAAAAGGCATCAAGGGGTATGGGGAAAGAGCGGGAATATGGTATTGAGATAGAGGATCAGCCATGATCATATTGAATGGCGGAGCAGGCTCGAAGGGCCGAATGGCCGACTCCTGCTCCTATTTTTCTATGTTTCTCATTTTCTTTGCCCACTTTTATTTATTGGTTATAAAAAATATCGGAAATGGAGAAAAACAGCTGTTTGACCAACAGTCAACAGTCATCCAATCGGGTAATGCGCTTTCCGATTGGCGACCAATGGCGGGATTGTGGGGCGGGGTGAGGCAATGTCCCCATTAAGTTGCCCAGCGGTCCGGAAAAGGGCAACTGATCCTCGGTCAATTATTAATTTTAAATCGGGGATTGATAGCTTTCTGTTAATCAAAGGTATTAAGGGATATGGGCCAAAGGCGGGTTCATGGAGTTAGGTCGTAGGTCAGCCATGACCTCATCGAATGGCGGAGCAGGCTCGAGGGGCTGAATGGCCTCCTATGTTCCTACATTCGGGGGTGATTTTGCCAATGGGGGCGCGTTGGAGGTGGGACTGCTGCTTGTCGGGATTTAGTCCCACCTCCATCGACTTCTGGCCAACCCACGCTATTTTCCCTTGATTGACTTAGGCGGGCTTAGCAGGCTAATTAAGGGGAAGCCGGTTACAGAGAACGTCAGCGTATGACGTTTCATCTGTCAAAAATTTTTGAGAAGCTGTCAAACACTGACATTCTCTGTTGTTTGGTGAGTTCTTGTACTCAAGGCTCACCAAACCTCTTGTGAGCAGAAAGCAAATGGATGTTGCATTGAGATGCCGGAGCCTCCGCATCCCCAACGATTGAAGCCTGCAAGGTAAGGAAACTTTTTCTATCACTTTTCACTCACCTCACATACTTACCGCTCCACACTTGCACCCTTCACTCACCTCCACAGCGCACTTTTGGACCCCTCTCACCCCCGCAGACCCACTGCTCGCCTCGCTGACCCTGGCGGGGTGCCCCGACATCGGGAAACTCGCACTTCTGCTGGAAAAATGGGGATAATCCTCTTAACTGCCTGTTAACAGGCAGTTAAGTAGCTGTAATCCCCTTCCCGCCTCCAGGAGACGGGATCCGGCGCGGGTCGGGTACCCGCCTCCCGGGGAGATGGCACGGAGGCGGGTTGCGGGCGGGATGGGGCACCCGCCCCCAGATTCTGCCATTTTCCCGGCAGTCCCGCCTCCAAACCCGGGCCTGGCAAGATCACGCCCGAACACTTTGGATTTTGCCACCGATTTCAACCAAATATCTCTTGGTGCCACCCAACCTCTACTATGGTTCCTACATCCCACTTGTGTGAACTCGACCTGCCCCGGGGGGGGGGGGGGGGGCGGACTGAGAACACAAACGCACTCATTTTGTTTGGAACTGCATTCTTTCTGATCGGTGTCCCGAAAAAAGCGCGCACGCGCGGAGGTTTGAACAACCCTCGCAGCCCATTAAAGGGGACCGCACACCCAAAAAGAAAAAATTAGCGGGAACATTGGTTGGGGGCAAGAGGTCACGTGAGGATAGCTTCAGGAGTACGTTCAACCAGAGTTGGCCGTGTGGGGGGGGGGGGGCTTGCGCCCAGTCAGGTACCGCGGTAGCCCACTTTGTTGGGGAGCTGGGGAATCGGCCTGATGCGTAACACAGGCGCCGACATCAAAAACACATTTGCGATTGAGCAAGTCTGACACAGATCACAAACCCATTTTGAACGTTTAGAGCCGTGTTTAATGCTTTATAAAGGGCGATACAGATCGAAATGGATTACATTTTTTTTTAAACCACAGTGAGTACCCGTCACTACCAACAGGCTTGATGAACAGCCCTCTGGACTCAACATAGAGTTCAACAATTTCAGATCATAACCTCGGCCCCTATCATATATATATATATATATATATATAAAATATATTTTCCCTTTTTTTTTAACCCACACTTTCATCTGGGCTTTTTTCTTCCCTCCCACGCGGCAGCTGTCCCTCACTCTGCCAGGGCCATTCACACTTCATCCCAAGCCATCCTTTGTACCTTGAATATCTCTCAATGTCTCTTAATCTCTCCTGCTTTCTATCCTTTCTCTGACCTTCCCTTTTGTTCTTTCATCCCCTCCCCCTTTTCCCAGCCCCCACTTGCTTTAAAATCTATCCCTCTTCCTGCATTTTTTTCCCAGTTCTGACGAAGGGTTTCGACCTGAAACGTTAACTCTGTTTCTCTCTCCACGGATGCTGCCCTGGCCTGCTGAGTTTTTCCAGCGTTTTCTGTTGTTATTTAGGCTTGATGATATTCCAGGTTGTTGCTAGGCCTTTGGCTCTTTTTGTAGAATTGCGGCCTAGCGCCCCTCACAGGCCTCACAAACGCAGAGGCCTATTTTATGCGGTTTCGAAAAGACTCCGAAATTTCCAAAGCAATGAATCCCTTTGAGGTTTTTATTATTTTTTTAAACACACTTCGACGCGGCTGAGGTACTACATGGCTGACATGAATAATGATCATCGATAAACACACGGGCGCTACGGTAACCAGTCCTTTTGCTCCGAAGGATTTCAGTGGCATTGCAGCCACAAGCTGTAAAGATTCAGATCTTCTGTCGTTGCATATTCCAGGAATACTACAATTAAATGTTCTTTGCATGTTTTCTAACTCTACGTTACACCGTTCAGCCGTAAACATTTATAGCAGGTATTTTTATGCTTCACCTTGTTTCTAAAAGGAGGTGCTCAACTGGCAAGCTGAAAGAGCCCTTCAGGTACATTGAAGTGCTAAAGTCCTTGATGAAAGCGAGCATAGCTTAAAGGGGCTTTTCCTCTCTTTACTCTCCATCCGCCCGAACACCACCCCCTCACCACCCCCCCCGGCCCCCTAACCCCAGCACGATTTTTACCAGGGTGAAGATCCAGCCAAGTGCTGAGAGCTCGAGTTGCAGCCGTCTGTCAGAGAGTCAGTCCTTGCTTTAGACCATGAGAAGCTTAGTGCTGTCACAAGCCCTTCGCTCGTTCTGCTTGGTATAAAATATACTAAATAATGAGAAGTTGTAAGTTGCGATTTGGGGCGGTGACCTCAGAACGAGGGTAGGTCGGAAGGTTTGTACTCCGTCTTTACCTCGCTCTTCCTTCTTTACTCACTTTTCATTATTGTGCTCTGTCTGTGGCTGATCCCCTTTCTCAAACTCTTTTTTACTTCTCTCCTATTTTCTGCTTTTCACTATCTAAACTTTCTTTGCTCTCGCACTATTTTCTACCAGTTCTCCCCTCACTTCTCTCCTCACTCCGTCTCTCGCTCTCTCACTTGCCTTTCTGTGCTCTCCTTTGCCCTCTGCTGGACACATTCCAACAGCAAATGCTTGCTTGAAACCCACCAGAGTGTAAGTTAGGTCCTCAGGATGAGAAAAGTAAAGCCGTCGGCTCACTTGCAAGTGTTCTCTTGAAACTTTGGACTGGACTTTGTGTCATGGAGTACCCTGTAAAAGAACTCTCTGTAACAATAATCTGTCGCAGAGCCCCCTGTCGCGCAGAGCCCCCTGTCGCGCGGAGCCCCGTCGCGCAGAGCCCCCTGTCGCAGAGCTCCCCTGTCGCACGGAGCTCCCCCTGTCACGGAGCCCCCTGTCGCGGAGCCCCCTGTTGCACGGAGCTCCCTGTTGCGGAACCCCCTGTCACGATGCCACTTGAAACGCTGACAGCGGTAATCATGACCACCATCATAATTCAGGCTTCTCGACTACGCAACTTCTTTAAGCGTGACATCTTCCAACCTCTTTGTTAGGAGCCTTGCCGAGATATTACACAAGTCACATCCTTCCCCGTGATTAACCTGCTGTCAGATTATATATAGGAAAAAAAAAAAATCGCACTGGAATCCTGGTGTGTAATATGTGAGAGGTTCCAGTTGATCATCAGCTGATTATTTTGTGTTGTGATGGGCAGTGGTGACACTACGAGCAGTAATCCTCAGGTCTGAATGGGGTCACCTGCTAACAACAGATCACGGCCCCCCGAACCCCTCGATCAGGCTCCAGCCTGTAACTCACTCCTGGGTATCCATCATTCTATATATAAACCGCACCCCCCCCCCGAATCCCTCGATTCGACTCCAGCCTGTAACTCACTCCCGGGTATCCATCATTCTATATATAAACCCCCCGAACACCTCGATCAGACTCCAGCCTGTAACTCACTCCCGGGTATCCATCATTCTATATATAAACCCCCCGAACACCTCGATCAGACTCCAGCCTGTAACTCACTCCCGGGTATCCATCATTCTATATATAAACCCCCCGAACACCTCGATCAGACTCCAGCCTGTAACTCACTCCCGGGTATCCATCATTCTATATATAAACCCCCCGAACACCTCGATCAGACTCCAGCCTGTAACTCACTCCCGCGTATCCATCATTCTATATATAAACCCCCCGAACACCTCGATCAGACTCCAGCCTGTAACTCACTCCCGGGTATCCATCATTCTATATATAAACCCCCCGAACACCTCGATCAGACTCCAGCCTGTAACTCACTCCCGGGTATCCATCATTCTATATATAAACCCCCCGAACCCCTCGATTAGACTCCAGCCTGTAACTCACTCCCGGGAATCCATCATTCTATATATAAACCCCCCGATCAGACTCCAGCCAGTAACACACTCCCGGGTACCTATCATCATTCTATATATAAACCCCCCGAACAGACTCCAGCCTGTAACTCACTCCCGGGTATCCATCATTCTATATATAAACCCCCCGAACCCCTCGATCAGACTTCAGCCAGTAACTCACTCCCGCGTATCCATCATTCTATATATATAAACCCCCCGAATCCCTCGATCAGACTCCAGCCAGTAACTCACTCCCGCGTATCCATCATTCTATATATAAACCCCCCGAACCCCTCGATCAGACTCCAGCCTGTTACTCACTCCCGCGTATCCATCATTCTATATATAAACCCCCCAAACCCCTCGATCAGACTTCAGCCAGTAACTCACTCCCGCGTATCCATCATTCTATATATAAACCCCCCGAACCCCTCGATCAGACTCCAGCCAGTAACTCACTCCCGCGTATCCATCATTCTATATATAAACCCCCCGAACCCCTCGATCAGACTCCAGCCAGTAACTCACTCCCGCGTATCCATCATTCTATATATAAACCCCCCGAACCCCTCGATCAGACTTCAGCCAGTAACTCACTCCCGCGTATCCATCATTCTATATATAAACCCCCCGAACCCCTCGATCAGACTCCAGCCTGTTACTCACTCCCAGGTATCCATCATTCTATATATAAACCCCCCGAACCCCTCGATCAGACTCCAGCCTGTAACTCACTCCCGGGTATCCATCATTCTATATATATAAACCCCCCGAACCCCTCGATCAGACTCCAGCCAGTAACTCACTCCCGCGTATCCATCATTCTATATATAAACCCCCCGAACCCCTCGATCAGACTCCAGCCTGTAACTCACTCCCGGGTATCCATCATTCTATATATATAAACCCCCCGAACCCCTCGATCAGACTCCAGCCAGTAACTCACTCCCGCGTATCCATCATTCTATATATAAACCCCCCGAACCCCTCGATCAGACTCCAGCCAGTAACTCACTCCCGCGTATCCATCATTCTATATATAAACCCCCCGAACCCCTCGATCAGACTCCAGCCTGTAACTCACTCCCGGGTATCCATCATTCTATATATAAACCCCCCGAACACCTCGATCAGACTCCAGCCTGTAACTCACTCCCGGGTATCCATCATTCTATATATAAACCCCCCGAACCCCTCGATCAGACTCCAGCCTGTAACTCACTCCCGGGTATCCATCATTCTATATATAAACCCCCCGAACCCCTCGATCAGACTCCAGCCTGTTACTCACTCCCAGGTATCCATCATTCTATATATAAACCCCCCGAACCCCTCGATCAGACTCCAGCCTGTTACTCACTCCCGTGTATCCATCATTCTATATATAAACCCCCCGAACCCCTCGATCAGACTCCAGCCTGTTACTCACTCCCAGGTATCCATCATTCAACCAATCAGGAACAAGAGCATGATGGAGCAGGGCAGCCATTAGGATGACATTCAATAGGTCCAATGACTTAAAAAAAAAGGCTTCCAATGCTGAAAGCCATCATCAACAAAAACCCTTCTGGCAAGGCGGAAAGAGAGGCACCAATTTACCAGTGCCGACTGCAGCCCGTAGGACCTCATTAGGTGCACAACGGTTTCTGCTGAGCAAAAAGCATTTATTTCAGCCTGGTGCACGGTGGCTGTCCTTGTAAGTGGAGCCCCCCCCCCGGCCCCCGCCCCTGCCAACAGCCATTCTCGTACCAGCTCAGGGAGACATTAGGGCCGGGAACCCTTCCTCGCCAGGCCACAAGGCGGCACCACTGATGACGGGTGTGCCGGAAGCCAACTTTTGCCCAGTCATGCCATCTGCCCAACTGAGGTTGGAGGTGCGCGAGCAGGAGACTACACGGAGGGACCTGGAGCCTGAGGCGGGGGCAGACACACGGAAAAGATAAAAGAGGGAGTGACTCAAAGAGCAGATCTCACCATCAGGATTCCTCTCATAATTAGTTGCAAAGAATTAGCCCCAGCGATACGCCTTTTCCATCTACTTCGTAAGAATTTTCTTTGAATATTTACCTTCAAACCCTGAATATGAAAAACAGCCAAAGACTTAGGGGGGACCACCCCCACCCCAGCCTGTTCCCATCATGGTGACGTCGGCAATTGCCATTTAAACAAAAACATTAAAAAATAACACTGATAAAGCTCTCCAAATGGCACCGACCCTGTACAGAATTGACTAATAGCGAGTCAGAAGGGCCCATGTCCAATCCTGGTCACAGCTCAGTTAGCCGAGAGGCTATAGTTGAGAAGGCGGGGGGAGCTGGAAAGCCAATCTTCTAGGGTTCCTGGACCTCGTTGCTATCTAGAAGGTGCAGGTGTATGGAGGTCAGGTGAGGAGAGAATTGGGCTTGGCGGTAAAGTTTCCCTTGGATCGATAGTGAGAGGATTCGAGTACAGGAGCAAGGATGTCTTGCTGCAGTTGTACAGGGCCTTGGTGAGACCACACCTTGAGTATTGTGTGCAGTTTTGGTCGCCTTATCTGAGGAAGGATGTTCTTGCCATGGAGGGAGTGCAGCGAAGATTTACCAAACTGATACTTGGGATGGCAGGAATGACGTATGAGGAGAGATTGGGTCAGTTGGGCTTATACTCGCTGGAGTTTAGAAGAATGAGAAGGGATCTCATTGAAACTTATAAAATTCTAACAGGACTAGACAGACTAGATGCAGGAAGGATGTTCCTGATGGCCGGGGAGTCCAGAACCAGGGGTCACAGTCTAAAGATAAGGGGTAAGCCATTTAGGACTGAGATGAGGAGGAATTTCTTCACCCAGAGAATGGTGGACCTGTGGAATTCTCTACCACAAGGCAGTTGAGGCCAATTCATTAAATATATTCAAGAAGGAGTTGGATATATTTCTTAAGGCTAAAGTGATCAAGGGATATGGGGAGAAAGCAGGGACTGGGTACTGAATTTGGATGATCAGCCATGATCTCATTAAATGGCGGAACAGGCTCGAGGGGCCGAATGGCCTACTCCTGCTCCTATCTTCTATGTTTCTATGATAGCCCACTGAGATTCACTGTCCAGGTTTGCACGTCAAGAAAGGCCACTTACTGCCGTGTGACTGACGCCTTGGAAGTGTCAATGTTGTCAGGGGTGATGGGGGCGGGGGGAATCAAAAAGGAATGAAGATAACCACCAGACAGAAGGCGGGATGGTGGAGTAAATCTGAATTTTCGATATATGTTTGAACGTAGGAGAGTAAATCCCTTAAATATTAAATATTTGGTTCTTCTTCCCTTTCTTTACCTCACAATGTCATTTGCCTCAACAAGTACGGACAAGGTGTCGCGTCCCGTTGACCTTGGCGCAACCTTGGCGCACACGGTCTCTCGCCTCATTGCAGCATTATGTCATTCAGGTTCTCCTGGAGAACTGTGTCCTTCACGGCGTGGAACACAAAGCGGATGTTCTCAGTGTCGATGGCGGTGGTGAAATGGTGGAAGAGGGGCCGGCTGCGATCCCGCCGCTTGCGGTTGAAGCAGGTCAGGAGATACCTCTGAACGTCCTCCAGCTGGTTTGGCCGGCCTTCGAAGTCGGGGAAGTGCTTCTCGATGCTGACCGTTTTCACCTTGGCTTCCAGGAGGTCCGTCTTGTTCAGGAAGAGGATGATGGAGACCCGGGCGAAGAGCTTGTTGTTCACGATCGTCTCGAAGATATTCATCGACTCGACCAGACGGTTGGTCCGACGGTCCTCCATCAGGACCTGGTCAAACTCGCTGGACGACACCATGAAGAGGATGGAGGTGATGCCCTCGAAGCACAGGAACCACTTCTGCCTCTGTGAGCGTTGCCCGCCCACATCCATCATTTTAAAGGGGATTCCCTTGATGAGGAAGTCATACTCGACGATGCCTTTGGTCGCCCTCCGGGCCAGAAGGACGTCCTGTTTGGTCGGGAGGTAATTCTGGAAAAAAAACAAGACACACTTGTGGATCAACCCGAGGAAGAGTTTCATTGAGTCTACAGCACAGAAACAGGCCATTTGGTCCAACTGGTCCATGCCGGTGTTTATGCTCCACACCAGCCTCCTCCCACCCCACTTCATCTCACCCGATCAGCAGATCCTGTTATTCCTTTCACCCTCATGTGCTTATCTTTCATCTCCTAAATGCATCTACAGGAAACTTTTTTTTATCCGGCACCTAAAAAACCAGAAATCTCTGTTAACCGGCAAAATTCAGGAGTAGGTTCAGATAAGTTTTACTTCATATTAGTGACCTGTTCCTGGACCTGGGGCTGGGTTCCTGCACCTGTTGCTAAGCAACAGGGACGCTTGGATCTTGTGGTCGGAGTTCCTGCACCTGTTGCTAAGCAACAGGGATGCTTGGATCTTGTGGTTGGAGTTCCTGCACCTGTTGCTAAGCAACAGGGACGCTTGGATCTTGTGGTCGGAGTTCCTGCACCTGTTGCTAAGCAACAGGGATGCTTGGATCTTGTGGTCGGAGTTCCTGCACCTGTTGCTAAGCAACAGGGATGCTTGGATCTTGTGGTTGGAGTTCCTGCACCTGTTGCTAAGCAACAGGGGAGCCTGGATTTGTTGCTGTGTACGGAGCTCTCCTACCTTTTGCTATACCTCTCTGTAATCCGGACTTTTTGATAAACCGGCACCACGGTGCCGGATAAAAAAGAGTTTCCTGTACACTATTCATCTCAACTTCTCCCTGTTCCACATGCTCACCACTCTCCTGAAGACGTCTCTCCTGAATTCCCAATTGGATTTATTAGTGACTACCTAATATTTATGACCTCACATTTTGGACTCCACCACAAGTGGAAACATCTTCTCGACGCCAACCCTAACGAACCCTTTCATTATCTTGAAGACCTCCGTCAGGTCAACCCCCTCTGCCTTCTCTTCCCTCCAGCAAAGAGCACCAGCTTGTTCAGTCGTAAGTATATCCTCTCAGTGCACTCCAAGAGTGGTCTAAGGGAATACCCAAGAGCAGAGCTAAGCCCCACTGGGCAGGATGCCGCCAGGTTTGAAAGGAATAGGAGATGAAGATCAGATAAATCGAGAAGTACTGGTCAGATGATTCAACAGAGGTGTTGAAAATCGTGAAGGGTTTTGATGGAGTAAATCAGGAGAAACTGCTTCCAGTGGCAGAAGGGTCGGTAACCAGAGGACACAGGTTGAAGGTGATTGGCAAAAGAGCCAGAGGCGACATGAGGAGAATTTCTTTTACGGGACAAGTTGTTATAATCTGGAATGCAAGTGAATTGTATATATACTTGAAGGGGAAATAATTGAAGGGCTATGGGGAAAGAGCAGGGCAGTGAGACTAATTGGGCAGCTCATTCAAGGAGTCGGCACCGGCACGATGGGCCGAATGGCCTCCTTCTGTGCTGCATCACTCTGATTCTATCAACCCAAGCTTGGGTTTTGGGGACACCTCGATTTTAGGAGTAAGCGATTGGGGAATTAAGGGGAACGACAGATCTGAGGTCCAGCGAAAGAATGAGTAGGGCAGGGGGAGCTCAGATTTCAACATTGAGGATGCAGGGAGGGGAAAAGCCTGTAGTTTGGTGAACTTGGAGCTTAGGAATAACAAGAATCGGAAGTTCAGAGGTGGAGTAGCCATAGTAACAGCGAGAAAATAGAGAGAGACAAAAAGACCGTCAAGGAGACAGAGGTTGGAGCGCAAGATCAGCTTTCAGATGGCAACTCATTCCCTTTCAAACTCAGAGCTTCTCCTTCTCTGTATCTGTGAGAGATACAGAATGAGAGACAATTACACCAAGAAACACAGAGTTTGAAACAATGACACAGAGTGCGAGAGACACTGAGGTACAGAATGTGAGACACACTGACACTGGATACAGAGTGTGAGACACACTGACACTGGATGCAGAGTGTGAGACACACTGACACTGGATACAGAGCGTGAGACACACTGGATACAGAGTGTGAGACACTGACACTGGGATACAGAGTGTGAGACACACTGACACTGGATACAGAATGTGAGACACACTGACACTGGATACAGAGTGTGAGACACTGACACTGGGATACAGAGTGTGAAACACACTAACACTGGATACAGAATGTGAGACACACTGACACTGGATACAGAGCGTGAGACACACTGACACTGGATACAGAGTGTGAGACACACTGACACTGGATGCAGAGTGTGAGACACACTGACACTGGATACAGAGCGTGAGACACACTGAGATACAGAGTGTGAGACACACTGACACTGGATACGGAGTGTGAGACACACTGACACTGGATACGGAGTGTGAGACACACTGACACTGGATACGGAGTGTGAGACACACTGACACTGGATACAGAGTGTGAGACACACTGACACTGGGATACAGAGTGTGAGACACACTGACACTGGGATACAGAGTGTGAGACACACTGACACTGGATACAGAGCGTGATACAGACTGATACTGGATACAGAGTGTGAGACACACTGAGATACAGAGTGTGAGACACACTGACACTGGATACAGAGTGTGAGACACATTGAGATACAGAGTGTGAGACACACTGACACTGAGATACAGAGTGTGAGACACACTGACACTGGATACAGAGTGTGAGACACACTGACACTGGATACAGAGTGTGAGACACATTGAGATACAGAGTGTGAGACACACTGACACTGGATACAGAGTCTGAGACACACTGAGATACAGAGTGTGAGACACACTGACACTGTGATACAGAGTGTGATCAACACTGACACTGGATACAGAGTGTGAGACACACTGACACTGGATATAGAGTGTGAGACACACTGACACTAAGATACAGAGTGTGAGACACACTGACACTGGGATACCTAGCATGAGACACACTGACACTGGATACAGAGTGTGAGACACACTGACACTGGGATACAGAGTGTGAGACACACTGACACTGGGATACAGAGTGTGAGACACACTGACACTGGGATACAGAGTGTGAGACAAACTGACACTGGATACAGAGCGTGAGACACACTGATACTGGATACAGAGCACGAGACACACTGAGATACAGTGACACTGGATACAGAGTGTGAGACACACTGACACTGGATACAGAGTGTGAGACACACTGACACTGTGATACAGAGTGTGAGACACACTGACAGTGGATACAGTGTGTGAGACAAACTGACACTGGATACAGAGTGTGAGACACGTTGACACTGGATACAGAGCGTGAGACACACTGACACTGGATACAGAGTGTGAGACACACGGAGATACAGAGTGTGAGACACACTGACACTGGATACAGAGTGTGAGACACTGACATTGGATACAGAGTGTGAGACACACTGACACCGGATACAGAGCGTGAGACACAATGACACTGGATACAGAGTGTGAGACACACTGACACTGGATACAGAGTGTGAGACACACTGACACTGGATAAAGAGTGTGAGACACACTGACACTGGATACAGAGTGTGAGCCACACTGACACTGGGATACAGAGTTTGAGACACACTGAGATACAGAGTGTGAGACACACTGACACTGTGATACAGAGTGTGATCAACACTGACACTGGATACAGAGTGTGACACACATTGACACTGGGATACAGAGTGTGAGACACACTGACACTGGGATACAGAGCGTGAGACACACTGACAGTGGATACAGTGTGTGAGACAAACTGACAGTGGATACAGTGTGTGAGACAAACTGACACTGGATACAGAGTGGGAGACACACTGAGATACAGAGTGTGAGACACACTGACACTGGATACAGAGTGTGAGACACTGACATTGGATACAGAGTGTGAGACACACTGACACTGGATACAGAGTGTGAGACACAATGGCACTGGATACAGAGCGTGAGACACGCTGACACTGGATACAGAGTGTGAGACACACTGACACTGGCATACAGAGTGCAAGACACAGTGACACTGGGATACAGAGTGTGAGACACAGTGACACTGGGATACAGAGTGTGAGACACACTGAGATACAGAGTGTGAGATGCATTGACACTGGATACAGAGTGTGGGACACACTGACACTGGATACAGAGCATGAGACTCACTGACACTGGATACAGAGTGTGAGACACACTGAGATACAGAGCGTAAGACACACTGACACTGGATACAAAGTGTGAGACACACTGACACTGGATACTGAGTGTGAGACACACTGACACTGGATACTGAGTGAGACACACAGAGATACAGAGTGTGAGACACACTGACACTGGATACAGAGTGTGCGACACACTGACACTGGATACAGAGTGTGAGACACACTGACACTGGATACAGAGTGTGAGACACACTGACACTGGATACAGAGTGTGAGACACACTGACACGGGATACAGAGTGTGAGACACACTGACACGGGATACAGAGTGTGAGACACACTGCGATATAGAGTGAGAGACACACTGACACTGAGATACAGAGTGTGAGACACACTGACACTGGATACAGAGCGTGAGACACACTGACACTGGATACAGAGCGTGAGACACACTGACACTGGATACAGAGCGTGAGACACACTGACACTGGATACAGAGCGTGAGACACATTGACACTGGGATACAGAGCGTGAGACACACTGACAGTGGATACAGTGTGTGAGACAAACTGACAGTGGATACAGTGTGTGAGACAAACTGACACTGGATACAGAGTGGGAGACACACTGAGATACAGAGTGTGAGACACACTGACACTGGATACAGAGTGTGAGACACTGACATTGGATACAGAGTGTGAGACACACTGACACTGGATACAGAGCGTGAGACACAATGGCACTGGATACAGAGCGTGAGACACGCTGACACTGGATACAGAGCGTGAGACACGCTGACACTGGATACAGAGTGTGAGACACACTGACACTGGCATACAGAGTGCAAGACACAGTGACACTGGGATACAGAGTGTGAGACACAGTGACACTGGGATACAGAGTGTGAGACACAGTGACACTGGGATACAGAGTGTGAGACACACTGAGATACAGAGTGTGAGATGCATTGACACTGGATACAGAGTGTGGGACACACTGACACTGGATACAGAGCATGAGACTCACTGACACTGGATACAGAGTGTGAGACACACTGAGATACAGAGCGTAAGACACACTGACACTGGATACAAAGTGTGAGACACACTGACACTGGATACTGAGTGTGAGACACACTGACACTGGATACTGAGTGAGACACACGGAGATACAGAGTGTGAGACACACTGACACTGGATACAGAGTGTGCGACACACTGACACTGGATACAGAGTGTGAGACACACTGAGATAGAGTGTGAGACACACTGACACTGGGATACAGAGCGTGAGACAAACTGACACTGGATACAGAGTGTGAGACACACTGACACTGGATACAGAGTGTGAGACACACTGACACGGGATACAGAGTGTGAGACACACTGACACGGGATACAGAGTGTGAGACACACTGACACGGGATACAGAGTGTGAGACACACTGCGATATAGAGTGAGAGACACACTGACACTGAGATACAGAGTGTGAGACACACTGACACTGGATACAGAGCGTGAGACACACTGACACTGGATACAGAGCGTGAGACACACTGACACTGGATACAGAGCGTGAGACACACTGACACTGGATACAGAGCGTGAGACACACTGACACTGAGATACAGAGTGTGAGACACACTGACACTGGGATACAGAGTGTGAGATGGACTCAATGTTCCCACTAAAGTGGTCGAGGTCCTGCGCAAGCCGCTCACCAGCTTTTACACGGAAGAAACCACGCAGGCGTGAAAATTCGAGTGGGCTACACAGGCAGTTAAAGGGATGAAGAGGGAACATTGGACACACTGACACTCTATTGTTAACACCATGAAAGCCACTTTGAGCCAAAGTAACCCAATAAACACCAAATGATCCTTGCACATTCGGAGGCGTTCTTGCAGTAGATTCCGTGTCCCTTACTAGCCTGTGTGCAGCTTTAGCTGCGAGGGAATCCTTTGCAGAGGGGAGGCGCCCTCCGTAGCTGTAGCGTGTAGTCCTCATCCCATCGCGTGTTATTCCGACGGGGCAGTGCAGTGGGACGGGAGTTACAAAGCATGCTTTCACCACCTGCTGGCAGAAACGGTGCAGTGCAACAGCACGGCCCTGCTCGAGGGCGGAGAACTGGCACGGACTCAAACCATCCGTCAAGCAGCTGTGAAAGGCGATGAGGCTGTGAGGGATGTGACGCTGTTTGTTAAAACACAACTTCAGCCGCTACTTTAAAAGGCCTCAGCACTAAACGCCAGTAGACGGCTGCAAAAAAATATATATTTTACAAGGCCAATGGAATGTTGGTCTTTATCTGAAAGGGCTGGAAGTTATGCTGCAGTTGTATAAAGTTCTGGTCAGACTGCATCTGGGGGCACTGTACCTCAGGAAGGATATATTAGCCTTGGAGGCGGGGGCAGCACAGATTCACCAGAATGATTGGGCAGAGTCAACACGGATTTATGAAAGGGAAATTGTGTTTGACAAATCTGTTAAGAGTTTTTCGAGGTTGTAACTAGCAGAATAAAGAAGGGGGAACCAGTGGATGTGGTGTATTTGGAATTTCAGGAGGCATTCGATAAGGTGCCACACAAGAGGTTATTAAACAAAAATGGGGCTCATGGGATTGTGTGTAATATTCTAGCATGGATTGAGGATTGGTTAACGGACAGAAAACAGAGAGTAGGAATAAACAGGTCATTTTCGGGTTGGCAGGCTGTAACTAGTGGGGTACCGCAAGGATCAGTGCTTGGGCCTCAGCTATTCACAATCTATATCAATGATTTGGATGAGGGAAACCAAATGTAATATATTCAAGTTTGCTGATGATACAAAGCTGGGTGGGAATGTAAGTTGTGAGGAGGATGCAAAGAGGCTTCAAGGGGATATAGACAGGCTAAGTGAGTGGGCAAGAACATGGCAAATGGAATATAATACGGAGAAATGTAAAGTTATGCACTTTGGTAGGAAAAGTAGAAAAGCAGAGTATTTTTTACATGGTGAGAGATTGGGAAATGTTGGTGTTCAGAGGGACCTTGGTGTCCTTGTACATGAATCACTGAAAGTTAAGATGCAGGTACAGCAAGCAATTAGGAAAGCAAATGGTATGTTGGCCTTTATTACAAGAGGATTTGAGTATAGGAGTAAAGAGGTCTAACTGCAATTATATAGGGCCCTGGTGAGACCACACCTGGGGCTAAAAATTCAGTGGCGCCGCATTTGGGGCGCCAAGCTTGCCTGGGCGCCGGAAGTCCCGCCCCGGCAGGAGACGGGAGCGCCAGCCCAATATTCAGTTTGAGCACCCCAAGAGGGACGCAGGGCGCTGTTCGAGGCGCCCCGCGTCCCTCTTGGGGCACTGAAACTGAATATCGCAGCGCAACGTGCCGCAGCGTCACATGCTGTGGCACGGCACGCTGCGGTACTGCAGGCCTTCCTCCCCTTCTTAAAGGGGAGGGGCCTGCACCAGCGCGATCACCGATCGCGAATGCCGGCAAAAGAGCCCGGCACCGAGGAGAAGTGCCAGGCTCTCGGGACACAGCCGGCACTGCCCGGGGGCGGGGGGGGGGGGGGGGGGGAACAGGAGGCCGGGGAGGGCGGCGCGAGGAGGTGCGGGCAGGCAGCCACCGAAAAAAATGGCCGCCCCGCACCTCCCCTTTAATTAGCGCCACTACCGCCACAGGTAGGCCCCCTGAACCGGTCGCGATTTGTGACCGGCGCTACGGGGGGAGGGGGCGTGACCCAATATCGCGTTCGGGGCGGTAGCAGGGCGCTGCGCACACCGATGACGTCATCGGTGGCGGCGCAGCGCTACAGGCTAACGCCGCCATTACCACCCCGCTAAATTTCGCGGGAGGTGTGGCCAGTGGCGCTAAAGCCACTGAGTGCCCTCTTTAGGTGCTAACTGGTGGCGCAGCCCACCGAATTTCTAGGCCCTGGAGTATTGTGTACAGTTTTGGTCTCCTTACCTAAGGAAGGATATACTTGCCACAGAAGGAGTGCAACGAAGGTTCACCAGACTGGTTCCTGGGATGGGGGGATTGTCCTATGAGGAGAGATTGAGTAGACTCGGCCTATAGTCCCTGGAGTTTAGAAGAATGTGAGGTGATCTCATTGAAACAAACAAAATTCTTAGAGAGCTTGACAGGGTAGATGCAGGGAGGATGTTTCCCCTGGCTGGGGAATCTAGAACCAGGAGGTCACAGTCTCAGAATAAGGGGTCGGCCATTTCGGACTGAGATGAGGAGATATTTCTTCACTCAGAGGGTGGTGAATCTTTGGAATTCTCTACCCCAGAGGGCTGTGGAGGCTCAGTCGTTGAGTATATTCAAGACAGAGATCGATAGATTTTTGAATATTAAGGGAATCAAGGGATATGGGGACAGTGCAGGAAAGTGGAGTTGAGGTAGAAGGTCGGCCATGATCTTATTGAATGGCGGAGCAGGCTCGAGGGGCCAAATGGCTGACTCCTGCTCCTATTTCTTATGTTATGTTCTTATTTCAGGGCTAAAAGGGTTAAATTATGAGGACAGGTTGCATACACTAGGGGATCAATTTTCATTCAGCAGTCGGGAAGGAGGCGGGACTACAACTTTCTGGTTTTAGTCCCGCCTACATCGACATCTGGCCAATCCACGCGATTTTCCCTTGATTGACCTTGTTGAGCCCGCCCAGCGGGCTCAGCAGGCCAATTAAGGGCCACCCAGCAACAGGTGACGTCACAGACTGAAATTTCATCTGTCAAGAGTTTTTGACAGATGAAATATCAGTGTTTCACAGCTGTTTGAAGCTGTCAAACACTGACAGTCTGACTTCTAACCTGAGTCCTTCTACGCAGACTCAGTTAGAACTGTCACCGGCACTGAAAGCTGAAGGCTGTCACTTTTGACAGATCACAGCCATTCAGCTTTCAGTGCCGGCTGAGTGATGGACTCCCGACGCCTGGAGAAAGAAAGGCTGTTAAGGTAAGTACAGGTAATTTAAACTTCTTTACACACTTTAGACACACCAAACACACTTACCTTTGCACTCATGCACCCATCACTCACCTGAACACCGACATCGCGACCCCTCCAAGTCCTTCAACCCGACGGCTCTAACCTGGCGTGGTTTGGAGCCGTCGGGAATCCCACACGACACCCCTCAAAATAGGGATTAGGCTAAAAACTGCCAGTTAACTACCTGTTAACAGGAAGTTAATTGGCACTAATCCCTTCCCGCCTCGGGTCGGCGGGTCCCAGTGCGGGGCGGGTACCCGCCTCCTCTGAAACTTACGTGGAGGCGGGTTTTGGGTGGGATGGTGTCGGGACCCCCGAATTCAGGATTTTAGACCCCGCACACCTAAAAGCCCACCTCACGGCACACTGAAAATCTGGCCCGAGGAGTTTAGAAGATTAAGTGGGGATCTAATTGAGGTGTTTAAGATGATTAAAGGATTTGATAGTGTAGAGAGAGAGAGAAACTATTTGCTCCGGTTGGTGGAGTGTGGGGGGGGGGGGGGGGGGAGGGGGGGTTCGTCCAGCTCAACGCGCCCGAAAAAAAGCGTCACCATCGACTCTGCATCAGTAAAGGGCTTGGAAACGAAGACCCAACATATGGAATCCGTTCAAAGTGGACCGATCCTTGTTCACCGCCATTCGTTACTAAGCAGCATAAGAGTATAAGATAGGGGCAGGAGTAGGCCATGTGGCACCTCCAGTCTGCCTCGCCATTCAATGGGCGTGACCGGGAAGGGCAAGCAAACAGAAACCAAATACAGAGCCTCGAAATCTGGGCCACACGTGTTGTCTTGCTTTCAAAATATTTTGGTGGGGGCGGGGGGGGGGTGGGTTTTTTTTCCCCCTCCACAGCACAAGGCAGCTGCAGCTCCGAGGCCCCGGGCCTGCCCAACTACTCCCAGGGGGGTCTCGCTGTTCGCTGGGCCCGAACTCACATTATCTTCTCCCGCAAGAACATAAGAAATAGGAGCAGGAATAGGCCACTTGGCCCCTCGAGCCTGCTCCGCCATTCAATATGATCATGGCTGATCTTGGGCTCAAAGCCACTTCCCTGCCCGCTCCCCATAACCCTTCACTCCCTTATCTTGTAAAAAATCTGTCTCTCTCCACCTTAAATGTATTTAATGACCCAGCCTCCACGGCTCTCTGAGGCAGAGAATTCCACAGATTTACGACCCTCTGAGAAGAAATTCCTCCTCATCTCAGTTCTAAAAGGGTGCCCCCTTATTCTGAGACTGTGCCCCCGAGTTCTAGATTTCCCCGCGAGGGGAAACATTCTCTCTGCATCTACCTTGTCGAGCCCTCTCAGTATCTTACATGTTTCAATAAGATCACCTCTCATTCTTCTAAACTCCAGTGAGTATAGGCCCAGCCTGCTCAACCTTTCCTCGTAAGTCAAACCCTTCATCCCAGGAATCAACCATGTGAATCGTCTCCGAACTGCCTCCAATGCAAGTATATCCTTGTCAACCCTCCAGGATTGTACTGGAGTCTCCAAGAATTGAAGGTTAATCTCCAGGACAACCCAGTGAGCAAAATTCAAAGGGGCATTACTAAAAAAAAAAATCATTTTCTTTCAACACGTGTGACCGACAGTCAAGAATCATCCAATCGGATAATGAAGAGTCTGTTCGCTTTCCAATTGGCCGTGAGAATGGACATGTCGGGCGACCAATGGCTGGAGTGTTTGGGGACGGGTGCAGTTGGAGGGCGGTCAAGTGGCAAGAACCTCCAGGAATATGTCCAGCACAGTGTTGGCAACCCTATCCCCAACCGGTGCCACTGTAAATGAGCTTCTGGCCTGCGGTAATGGAACCAGGCTGTTCACAGGGGTCTGACAGACAGCAGTGCAAACATCGAGACTCTCAGCCAGCGACTCCACTCTGCTGGACGTTCCCCCACCCCTCCTCCTCCCCCCTTTGCTAGGGCGGTCATACTGCCCCGAGATATTTTTGGCACTTGCTCGCTTTTCACGGCTCAGCTGCAACTTCTGTTTAACTGTGCGGCGCTGTCTAACCTTCTGTGAAAGAGCCATTTCTCGCGCCTGAATCACGTAACCTGGATCAATATTTTTCCTTGCACAGGCCGAAGCCTCGGTGTTGACAAACAAGCCAATTCTCTGGTTCTCCTCCCTCCCCCACTGCAGGTTAACTTTGCCCCCTAGCGTGGGGCTTGAACCCGCATCCTCTCTGACTCGGTCAGCGAGCGTGCAACCCACTGAGCCATGGCTGACACTGTACACCTTCTGGAGAAGAGACGACTGGAGTGGCGTCAAAAATCATGCCCAAACTGCATGATGGGAGAGGCGGGCTGCCCACAACCCTGGTTCCAAAAGGGGCAGACCCGTCGTCATCAACAATCGCTTTGTTGAACGGTTATTTACTACAGATTGTGTAGGTAGAGCCTGGCCATTGAGTCACTAACGGTTCAGAGACTTCAGCCATCAATGCTGTTCATTTTTGAGTGTTTGCGAGCACCAGAATGTGACATCACTCACCAGCTGGCCAACCCGATCCAGGTTATCGAGGAAGTACCGCACTGATTCAGCCTGTACGGGAACAGAGAAACAGAAGAGATTTAAGCAATGGATACACAGCAACACACACGTGGACAACGCAGACACTGTCTGTCCGTGGCTCAGTGGGCAGCACTCTTGCCTCTGAGGCAGAAGGTTGTGGGTTCAAGTCCCACTCCAGACACTTGAACATTAAACCTAAGCTGACACTCCAGTGCAGTGCTGAGGGAGTGCTGCACTGCCGGAGGTGCCGTCTTTTGGATAAGATGTTAAATTGAAACATAGGAGCAGGAGTAGGCCATTCAGCCCCTCGAGCCTGCTCCGCCATTCAATACGATCATGGCTGATCATCCAAATTCAGTACCCTGTCCCTGCTTTCTCCCCATATCCCTTGATCCCTTTAGCCTTAAGAAATATATCTAACTCCTTCTTGAATATATTTAATGAATTGGCCTCAACTGTCTTCTGTGGTAGAGAATTCCACAGGTTCACCACTCTCTGGGTGAAGAAATTCCTCCTCATCTCAGTCCTAAATGTCTTACCCCTTATCCTTAGACTGTGACCCCTGGTTCTGGACTTCCCTGCCATCGGGAACATCCTTCCTGCATCCAGTCTGTCTAGTCCTGTTAGAATTTTATAAGTTTCAATGAGATCCCCTCTCATTCTTCTAAACTCTAGCGAATATAAGCCTAATCGACCCAATCTCTCCTCATACGTCATTCCTGCCATCCCAGGTATCAGTCTGGTGAATCTTCGCTGCACTCCCTCCATGGTAAGAACATCCTTCCTCAGACAAGGCGACCAAAACTGCACACAATACAGGCCCTGTATCGAGGCCCTGTCGGCTCTCTAAGGTGAACGCAAAAGATCTCATGGCACTATTTCGAAGAGCAGGGGCATTCTCCCCGATGTCTTTACCAATATATTTATCCCTCAACCAATATAAAACAAAAACAGATTATCTGGTCATTATCTCATTGCTGTTTGTGGGAGCTTGCTGTGCGCAATTTGGCTGCTGCGTTTCCCACATTACAACAGTGACTGCACTTCAAGAAGTACTTCATTGGCTCTAAAGCGCTTTGGGACGGCCTGAGGTCGAGAAAGGTGCGATAGAAAGACAAGTCTTTCTTTTCTTTTACAGACACAGGGGCACATGGACAGTCTGACACGCACAGACACGCATGACACACACACACACACACACACACACACACACACACACACACACACAGTCTGACACACAGACACACACACACACGCACGTCACCAGTGCAATGTTTCCAGAGCCACCCCTCAGGTCAGAAAGTCTCGAGGAGCCTCCCTGTCTGAGCTGCGGCCCAGCTGGCCTGTGTCTGCCTCTCTGCCAAAGCTGCTCGCAAGTCAGTGCGACTGAATCCTGAAGAGACGGGAGATTCTGTCGACGCCTTGCCTCGCCCCCCCACTAAATAAGCGCCACACAGTGTGAGTACACAGGGCCCAAACTCCTCACCCTGTGCCACATTAAAGCACAACAAGCCCGATCGGCACTGGTAATGACATTGTCGCTTCGAGTGCGTTCAGGGATTGTCACATCTTGCTGGACTGTTAATGCAGCAACCTACGTGTTTTCCTTAGATACATAACCTGACAGAACAAGTTCAAACGAGTGAATTCAGAGAATAAATAATTTAGAGAAAGGTGTCAGCTGTGGCTCAGTGGGTAGCACTCTCACCTCTGGGTCAGAAGGTTGTGGGTTCAAGTCTCACTCTAGAGACCTGAGCACAAAAATCTAGGCTGACGCTCCAGTGCAGTGCTGAGGGAGTGCTGCACTGTCAGAGGTGCCATTAAACCGAGGCCCCGTCTGCTCTTTCAGGTGGACTTAAAAGATCCCACGGCACCATTCCAAAGAAAAGCAGCGGAGTTCTCCCCGGTGTCCTGGCTAATATTTATCCCTCAATCAACATCACTAAAACAGATTATCTGGTCATTTATCTCAGTGGGAGCTTGCTGTGCATAAATTGGTTGGCGAGTTTCCTGCATTACAACAGTGACTACACTTCAAAAAGTACTTCATTGGGTTGACAGGTCCTGAAAGGTGCTATATTAATGCAAGTCTTTCTTTCATTTATTGCCTCCTTGCCGAACAGCGCTCTTCCATCAGAGAGCTCCTGATTAAGGCCTTCTTACAATCTACGCGGCCTGTAAATTCTTTGGCAAGGGGGTAATATCCTGACGTTAAACCGAGGCCCCGTCTGCCCTCTCAGGTGGGCGTAAAAGATCCACGTGGCCTCTATTTCAAAGAAGAGCAGGGGGAGTTCCCCCCAGTATCCTGGCCAATATTTATCTCTCAATCAACATCACTAAAAACAGATTATCTGGTCATTTATCACGTTGCTGTTTGTGGGAGCTTGCTTTGCGCAATTTGGCTGCCGCGTTTCCTACATTACAACAGTGACTAGACTTGCGAAAGTACTTCGTTGGCTGTAAAGCGCTTTGGGCCGTCCTGAGGTGGTGTAAGGCGCTGTATATATGCAAGTTCTTTCCTTCTAAATGATTAGCACCACAACTTGCCCGCCTCCGCGCAGTTTGTTTGATTCGTCTGTCTCCGCAAGACAGACAGACAGACGCAGACATCACACTTGGCTCGGCGGCCAAGCCAAGCAGAGGGGGTTGTGGGAGCAGAGAGTGCCGAAATTTCTCGGCATCACTGGGCTGCCGGTCTGAACCACAAGCTCATTTCCTGAGAGGCGGAGAGGGAATTCTATACAAAAAAAACAAACAAGCCAGTGGGTAATTAAAGCTGTTCTGCCTGCCACCCACACCAACCCCCTGTGCCTTTAAACAGGCAGCCCTCTCTAATGCAGAACAAGCCAACACCTGTGCACCACACGGTGCAAAAAGCGCATCAAAGGCCTCGATTCGTACAGTGAACCCCATTGCCGATGCCAACTTATAAGCTTCCACAGTTATTAGAAGGAGCTGCTGAGCTTTAAGTTGGAGTCCTCGTTAATAGAACCATTCATCATGTGACCCGACTGCAAGATTACCTCCTTCCCTCCACACCCCCAGATGTTTATTCCCTTCCTCTCCTGAAGGCACAAGTTCTCACAAGAACATAAGAATTAGGAGCAGGAGTCGGCCACACGGCCCCTCGAGCCTGCTCCGCCATTCAATAAGATCATGGCTGATCATCGACCTCAACTCCACTTTCCCGCCCGATCTCCATATCCCTCGATTCCCCTAGAGTCCAAAAATCTATTGCTCTCAGCCGTGAATATACTCAAAGACTCAGCACCCACAGCCCTCTGGGGCAGAGAATGCCAAAGATTCGCCACCCTCTGAGTGAAGAAATTTCTCCTCATCTCAGTCTTAAATGGCCGACCCTGTAGTGTATGTACCTTTAAGAGAGAACTACTTTTACAGCTCCTGTATACTGTAGTACCGGCAGTGACCACACCTGTATATAAGCCTTGAGCATGCCTCTGTACTGTCAGTCTTTAGACTACCCTCCTCCAGTAAACACCTGTTGATTGTTAAGTTACAGCCTCCGTGTAGTTATTGGAAAACATCATACTTTAAGAATCACGGATTCAACAGACCCCTTATCCTGAGACTATGCCCCCTAGTTCTAGACTCTCCAGCCAGGGGGAAACAATCTCTCAGCATCCGCCCTGTGGCACCGTACAGCAGAAAACTGTTAAAGGCGTCTTATCTGTACAAATCCTTTTTCACGCACTTAAAGCGGTAGTGTGTGCTGCAATTTTTTTTTCAATTTAAAGGGGCACTGCTCTCATAAGAACATAAGAGGTAGGAGCAGGAGTTGGCCGTTTGGCCCTTCGAGCCTGCTCCACCATTCAATAAGATCATGGCTGATCATCAACCTCAACTCCATCTTCCCGCACTATACCCATATTCTTTGATTCCCAAAAATCTATCGATCGTCTTGAATATACTCAACGACTGAGCATCCACAGCCCTCTAGGGTAGAGAATTCCAAAGATTTACAACACTTTGAGTAAAGAAATTTCTCCTCATTTCAGTCCGAAATGGCCGGCCCCTTATCCTGAGACTATGCCCCCAAGTTCTAGATTCCCCAGCCAGGGGAAACAACCTCTCAGCATTTACCCTGTCAATCCCCCTCAGAATCTTGTATGTTTCACCGAGATCACCTCTCATTCTTCTAAACTCGAGAGTATAGGCCCAATCTACTCAATCTCTCATCATAGGACAGCCCTCTCATCCCAGGAATCAATCTAGTGAACCTTCGTTGCACTGCCTCCAAGGCAAGTATATCCTTCCTCAGATAAGGAGACCAAAACTGTGCACAGTACTCCAGGTGTGGTCTCACCAAGGCCCTGTACAATTGGAGCAAGACTTCCGTACTCTTATACTCCAATCCCCTTGCAATAAAGGCCAACATGCCATTTGCCTTCCTTATTGCTTGCTGTACCTGCATGCTAGCTTTCTCCACCTCTCTACCTCTCCTCTTTTAAGACGCTCCTTCAAACCTATCTCTTTGGCCAAGCTTATGGTCACCTGTCCTAATATCTTATAAGAACATAAGAATATAAGTAGTAAGAGCAGGAGTAGGCCATACGGCCCCTCGAGCCTGCTCCGCCATTCAATAAGATCATGGCTGATCATCGACCTCAACTCCACTTTCCTGCCCGATCTCCAGATTCTCCAGCCAGGGGGAAACAACCTCTCGGCATCTACCCTGTCAATCCCGCTCAGAATCTTGTATGTTTCAATGAGATCACCTCTCATTCTTCTAAACTCCAGAGAGTATCGGCCCATTCTACACAATCTCTCATCACAAGGCAGCCCTCTCATCCCAGGAATCAATCCAGTGAACCAGTGTCTCCAGGCTATTCAACCATGAAAGAGCATCACAGTGGAGCCCAACCCCTGTCCTCACCAGGCTGCTACAACACACAATTCACAATTCAAATCGCTTTATTGGCATGATAAGTTACATCTTATGTTGCCAAAGCATCAAAATACATTTATGGTTGAGCACATAAACGCAGTTCTATTCATACAGTGTATAAACAGGTATATCCCTGAGTGTATAAATATACATTCGCATTGTTTATATATATTCATTTCTTAGTTTACTGGTTGTCCCTCTGTTCATGGCAAGCTGTAACATAGTGTGCCGCCAGTGTTACACAGCTTCTCTCCTCTCCCAGTAGGAATGGGAGTTTTTGGTTGCCATTCAGATTTCTGAATTCAGGGCATATTTGTGAGAATTTTTGGTAGAAATTCTCCCTGATGTCCTGATATTTTCCACAGGCTGTGAGGAAGTGCATCTCTGTCTCCACTACTCCCTGATTGCAGTGAGAGCATATCCTGTCTTCTCTTGGCAGCCTGGTCTGCCTGTGTCTGCCTTTTTCGATCGCTAGGCTATGTTCGCTAAGTCTGTACCTTGTCAAGGTTCTTCTCAGTTTGTTATCCTTTACCATGGTCAGGTAATCAGCTATGTTGTATTGTCTGTTTAGGGCCAAGTAGCAATTGAGTTTGCTTTGGGTTTTTGTTGTTTCTGCCCAATATGTCAGATATTTTTCCTTTTGCTTAGCGACGATTGTGTTGGGTCGAATTCTTTGTGTTACCCTGTCACTGTCCTGGGGCTGGTTATTGTTAGTATTGTTAGTAGTTACTTCACTGAGTCCCACACACACACCGTCCAGCAGGGGTCGCCAGACAGCCATCAGGCTCCGAAGCCCTGGTTACCGCAGCACCCACTACTGGTACCTCAGCCGAAATCAACTGAAGAGCTTTCCTTAAAATCAGTCGCAACAGAAACTTTAAAAGTATAGTCTCAATATATCAATTAGCACAAAGACTGAGAAACCATCAATCTTTGAGCTTAGAAACATAGAAGATAGGAGCAGGAGTAGGCCATTCGGCCCCTCGAGCCTGCTCCGCCATTCAATGCGATCACGGCTGATCATCCAAATTCAGTACCCTGTCCCTGCTTTCTCCCCATATCCCTTGATCCCTTTAGCCTTAAGAAATATATCTAACTCCTTCTTGAATATATTTAATGAATCAGCCTCAACTGTCTTCTGTGATAGAGAATTCCACAGGTTCACCACTCTCTGGGTGAAGAAATTCCTCCTCATCTCTGTCCTAAATGGCTTACCCCTTATCCTTAGACTGTGACCCCTGGTTCTGGACTGCCCTGCCATGGGGAACATCCTTCCTGCATCTAGTCTGTCTAGTCCTGTTAGAATTTTATAAGTTTCAATCAGATCCCCTCTCATTCTTCGAAACTCTAGTGAATATAAGCCTAATCGACCCAATCTCTCTTCATACGTCATTCCTGCCATCCCAGGTATCAGTCTGGTGAATCTTCGCTGCACTCCCTCCATGGCAAGAACATCCTTTTTTCCAACATAGAGCATTTATGTATTATCTTGCCCCCACTCACCACCCCGCCCCCAACCCACCCCGGTGTCCTGGCCCGTGTTAATCCCTCAACCAACATCACTAGAACATAGAATGATACAGCACAGAAGAATGCCATTCGGCCCATCGTGCCTGTGCCGGCTCCTTGGTAGAGCTGTTCAATTAATCCCACTCCCCGTAGTCCTGTTAATTTCTTTTCCCCCCCATCAATTATTTATCCAATTCTATCTAATTTCCTACATTACAACAGTGACTACACTTCAAAAAGTACTTCATTGGCTGTAAAGCACTTTGGGACGTCCGGTGGTCGTGAAAGGCGCTTTAGAGATGCAAGTCTTTCTTTCTTTCTTATCTCTCTTGAATGTTACTGTCGACTCCACTTAAAACAGATGATCTGGTCATTTATCATGTTAGTGGTTGTGGGATCTTGCTCTGCACAAACTGGCTGCCGCGTTTCCTACATTACAACAGCGACGACGCCTCAAAAAGTACTTCATTGGCTGTGAAGCGCTTTGGGACGTCCGGTGGTCGTGAAAGGCGCTATATAAATGCAAGTTCTTTCTTTTAAATTACAGCCGTTTGTTTTTAGTGACTTGCCAATGAGACTGGGCGCACTGTTCTGTTGGCCTGGTCAGGAATAACGGATGATTGTTGTGACAGTAGTGAGAAGCTAGCGGAGTATTCTGCCTCGCCCTCCCCCTACCCCCACTCTTCGATTGGTTAGAGAGCCACGCTATGCACAGTGGGAGCAATAGTCCGGATTCCAAGTATAATTGGACTACAAATCCCAGCCTTCCTCGCAACCAGAACATTTTGAGATCATTTATTTTTTTGAAATTAAAATTATTTTGCAGTCCAAACAGAAATAACAAAGTCATTTTACAACATTCTTTAGATAAAACACTATTTTGGCAAACGAGACTCCAGCCAGCAGTCGATTTTATCACACCAATGGGAAACGATTAGATAGGCCCTTTCCTGTTCTCCTCTCGTTAGCGATAAAGGCTCCCTTATATACACACTCGGGAATGGTTGTCCGATCGCAGGCCCACAGGCCTGGGCTTGTATGTTTCACTACAACTCCCCGACTTGCACAATGGAATTCGGGAAGGCACGAGGTTGGTTCCGTGACGTGAAAATTGTCAACTCTTCTAGGAACATAAGGAGGCCATTGAGCCCCTCGAGCCTGTTCCGCCATTCAATGAGATCATGGCTGATCTGTGGCCCAACCCGCCTTTGGCCCATATCCCTTAATAACCTTTGGTTAACAAAAATCTATCGATCTCAGATTTAAAATGAACAATTGATCTAGCATCAATTGCTGTTGTGGAATAGCGTTCCAAACTTCTACCACCCTTTGTGTGTAGAAGTGTTTCCTAATTTCACTCCTGAAAGGTCTGGCTCTAATTTTTAGACCATGCCCCCTAGTCCTAGACTCCCCAGCCAGTGGAAATAGTTTCTCTCTATCTATTTTAACACTAAACATTAGAAAGACTTGCATTTATGCGGTGCCCAATAATCACATCTCTCGGAATCGTCTCACAGCATTGCACGTGCAAGAAGTTACATCGAATCACCACGGCTGTTACGTAGACAATCTAGGGTTGCCAACCCTTGTATAGGGCTTTGGTGAGACTGCACCTATGGGCTGGATGTTGCCAATGGGGAGCTTTTGGAGGCGGGACTCCCACTTGTCGGGTTTTAGTCCCGCCTCCATCGACTTCTGGCCAACCCACGCTATTTTCCCTTGATTGACCTTGTTAAGCCCGCCCAGCGGGCCTAGCCGGCCAATTAAGGGGAAGCCGGTTACAGAGAATGTCAACGTATGACGTTTCATCTGTCAAAATGAATTGTCACCGTTTGACAGCTCTGTGAAGCTGTCAAACACTGACATTCTCTGTAGTTTGAGGAGTTCTTGAATTCAAGACCTCATCAAACCTCTTTCTTTTGCAGAAATTAGATGGTTGTTACATTGGAGACGGCGCGGGGTGGGTACCCGCCTCCTGGCAAGATGGCACGGAGACGGGTTGGGCACCCGCCCTGAAATTCTGCCATTTTCCTAGCAGTCCCGCCTCCATACCCGCCTCCACAGAGCTGGCAAGATCGGGCCCCTAGTGTCAGCTGTGGCTCATGGGTAGCACACTTGCCTGAGTCAGGAGGTTGTGGGGACATGAACACATAAAGCTCGGCTGACACTCCACTGCAGTGCTGAGGGAGCGCTGCACTGTCAGAGGTGCCGTCTTTCGGATGAAACGTTACAACTGAGAGAGCAGACGGGGCCTCGGTTTATGTAAAAGATCCTGCGGCACTACTTCGAAGAAGAGCAGGGGGAGTTATCACCGGTGTCCTAGCCAATATTTATCCCTTAACCAACATAACAAAAACAGATGATCTGGTCATTATCACATTGCTATTTGCGGGAGCTTGCTGTGCGCAAATTGGCCGCCGCGTTACCCACATTACAACAGTGACTACACTCCAAAAGTACTTCATTGGCTGTAAAGTGCTTTGAGACGTCCGGTGGTCGTGAAAGGCGCTATATAAATGCAAGTCTTTCTTTTTTGGAGTCTCCAGGAATTAAAGGTAAATCTCCCGTGAGCAACACCCGGGAGATTAATTGTAGGGACACTAAAAAAAATTGTTACACATTCATTTTCCCTTGACCACTTTCGTTTATTAGTTAATCAAAATTCTAGAGATGGGAGAAAAAAAGCATGTTTGACCGGGCAGGACGTTTGAAGGTGAGAGGTCATGTAATGAAACACCCTGGAATACGTCCAACCTGTGTTGGCAACCCTAAGGCAAATGGCCTGTTGGCCTTCATTGCAAGGGGGCTGGTGTACAAGAGCGAGGAAGTCTTGCTACAATTGTACAGGGCTTTGGTGAGCCCACACCTGGAGTACTGTGCACAGTTTTGGTCTCCATATGTGAGGAAGGACATACTTGCCTTAGAGGCGGTGCAACGGAGGTCCACTAGATTGATTCCTGGGATGAGCGGGCTGTCCTATGATGAGAGATTGTGTAGAATGGGCCTATACTCTCTAGAGTTTAGAAGAATGAGAGGTGATCTCATTGAAACATAAAAGATTCTGGGGGGATTGACAGGGTAGATGCTGGAGAGTCTAGAACTAGGGGGCATAGTCTCAGGATAAGGGGTCAGCCATTTAAGACCGAGATGGGGAGGAATTTCTTCACTCAGAGGATTGTGAATCTTTGGAATTCTCTACCCCCAGAGGGCTGTGGGTGCTGAATTGTTGAGTATATTCAAGGCTGAGATCAACAAATTTTTGGACTCTAGGAAAATCAAGGGATATGGAGATCGGGCAGGAAAGTGGAGTTGAGGTCGATGATCAGCCATGATCTTATTGAATGGCGGAGCAGGCTCGAAGGGCCGTATGGCTGACTCCTGCTCCTATTTCTTATGTTCTTAAGGCAAACACAGCAGCAATTCCACACATCAAGATCCCACGAACAGCAATGAGATGAATGGCCATTTGAACTGCTTTTGTGGTGTTGGTTGAAGTCAGATATTTGCTCAGGACACTGGGAGAACTCCCTGCCCTTCTTCAAATAGCGCCATGGAACTGTCAACGTCCACCTAAATCACAGGAACAAGCAACCGTCTTATTGAGAAGGACAACGCTTCTGGCAATATAGCACTCCCTCGGTAATTTACTGCAGTTTTTACCACAATTATTAAACCCAAGGAAGCTCTGGGTCAATGTATCAGCACAGTGACCTCTCACCTCAGAGATCGGAGATCTGAATCCAACACAATCTGCATGATTAAACTCTCTCTGTTGGCTGTGAAGATCCTAAATTAATCTCAGCCCAAAATCCTTGGCTGATTTTTTTCCCCCATTCCTTGCTCAGGAAACAATGAGATCAACCACTGTGGCACCATTTCAAAGATAGACATGCAGTGGTGATCTAATTGTGGTGTTTAAGATGATTAAAGGAGTTGATTGGGTAGATAAGAGAGAAACTATTTCCTCTGGTGGTGGGGAGTCCAGAACAAGGGGGCATAACCTTAAAATTAGAGCCAGGCCGCTCAAGGGTGATGTCAGGAAGCACTTCTTCACACAAAGGATAGTGGAAATCTGGAACTCTCTCCCCCAAAAAGCTGTTGAGGCTGGGGAGAGGGGGGTCAATTGAAAATTTCAAAACTGAGTATTATGGAACCTAGGGGCTAAGATGGAGTTAAGATGCAGATCAGCCAGGATATAATTGAATGGCGGAGCAGGCTCGAGGGGCTGAATGGCCTGCTCCTGTTCCTATGTTCCATCTCTGGAGTGAGATCGGCTAACTCAGCGAAGATCAGGATCGAGCCAGAGACCTGCCACTGAGTGTTGCATTTAATCAGGCGCTACCGGAGGAGCCACCGCTACAACGTGACGTTTGTCGGGTTTTTTTCTTAACCCAGTAGGGCATGACTGCAAGTCTAGGGCTCTCTCTGGTCAACTGCGATCTTTGGACCAAGAGACAGAACACAAGTGACCGGCGTTAAAAACAGAAAATGCTGGAAACACTCAGCAGGTCAGGCAGCACCTGTGGAGAGAGAAACAAAGTTAACGTTTCAGGTCGATGATGTTTTTTCAGAACTGGAAAAAGTTAGAGATGTAACAGTTTCTTTACTTGTCCGATTACCACCCTCTTTTGCCTTGCACCATCATCCTTTTGTCATTTTATCTCTCCTGCCCTCCACCCTATCCCTTCCGTCCCCCCCTGTCTCTTTCTCTGCTCTGTGCTTGCTGTTTTTATATCTCTAACTTCTTCCAGTTCTGACAAAAAGTCATCGACCGGAAACGTTAACTCTGTTTCTCTCTCCACAGATGCTGCCTGACCCGCTGAGTATTTCCAGCATTTACTGTTTTTATTTCAGATTTCCAGCATCCGCAGTATTTTGCTTTTGTACAAGTATATACCCAGGACAAAGCAGTCCGCTTGATCGGCACCCCATCCACCACCTTAAACATTTACTCCCTCCACCACCGGCGTACCGTGGCTGCAGTGTGTACCATCTACAAGATGCACTGCAGCAACTCGCCAAGGCTTCTTCGGCAGCACCTCCCAAACCCGCGACCTCTTCCACCTAGAAGGACAAGAGCAGCAGGCGCATGGGAACACCACCACCTCCAAGTTCCCCTCCAAGTCACACACCATCCTGACTTGGAAATATATCAGCCATTCCTTCATCGTCGCTGGGTCAAAATCCTTGAGCTCCCTCCCTAACAGCACCGTGGGAGCACCTTCACCACACGGACTGCGGTTCAAGAAGGCGGCTCACCACCACTTTCTCAAGGGGCAACTAGGGATGGGCAATAAATGCTGGCCTTGCCAACGATGCCCACATCCCAGGAACGAATAAAAAAAAGTGACCGGTGGCTCTATAGAGAGAAAATAGACAGAGTATTTCCAACTCGTGCAAACCGATTATTTTGGTGCTGGTTCTGTAGTTTGATCAGATCACAATCGAGACTTTCCTGCATTTCTCCTGTGGGTTTCCTGTATTTTGACCTCTTGCGATCCCAAGTGTGAAATAGTGCCAAGAAACCACGGAGACGGGAAACTGTTGGGATTTCTCGATAAACGATAATTAGACGCAAGAAGTCCATCTGTTCCACATTATCCCACAGTGTGAAGTAATGTAACGAACACTCGCACTTATATAGTCCTCCTCACACTGGCCATCGGGTACCCAACAGGCCCATACTTGCTGCACGCCACCTTCCAATCAGAAAGCGAATAGACTCCTCGTTACGCGATTGGATGATTCTTGACCGTCAGTCTAACAACCTTTCTTCCCCATGTCCAATATTTTTAGAACAAAAGTAGTCAAAGACATTTTTTTCAAAACACAATTTTTAAAGCCCCTCTGATTTTCCCTCCCAATGCGAGGGTACACCTCTCAGGAAAGGATGAACAGGCTGGGTCTCCTTTCTCTTGAAAAGAGAAGGCTGAGGGGTGACCTAATAGAGGTCTTTAAAATTATGAAAGGTTTTGATAGAGTGGATACAGAGAGAATGTTTCCACTTGTGGGGAAGCGCGTAACTAGAGACCATCAATATAAGATGGTCACCAAGAAATCCAATAGGGAATTCAGAAGGAACTTCTTTACCCAGAGAGTGGTGAGAATGTGGAACTCGCTACCACAGGGAGTGGTTGAAGCGAATAGTATTGATGCATTTAAGGGGAGGCTGGACAAGCGTATGAGGGAGAAGGGAATAGAGGGTTATGCTGATAGATTTAGATGAGGAAAGACGGGAGGAGGCTCGAGTGGAGCATAAACGCCGGCATGGACTGGTTGGGCCGAATGGCCTGTTTCTGTGCCGTATAACCGATGTAATCCTATGTGTTAATAAAAAAGAATTAGGAGCAGGAGTTCCTCAGGGCAATGTCCTAGGCCCAACCATCTCCAGCTGCCATTCCTTCTCATACTGGGGGGGGGGGGGGGGGGGCGGGGTTTAGACCTATTTCTTCAGGTGAAAAGACCCCGATAGCAACAGGTGGTCCCCCACATCCACCATTTGGGAAAATGGTGCCCCCCTTTGGTCTTACTGTCCTCGACTCCGATATATTGATTATTACTAATAACCAAAGTGTTCAAAGACATTTTTGATAAAAAAAACACTTTTTAAAAAAAAATCTGAGGAAGGATGTTCTTGCCATGGAGGAAGTGCAGCAAAGATTCACCAGACTGATACCTGGAATGGCAGGAATGACATATGAGGAGAGATTGGGTCGATTGGGCTTATACTCGCTGGACTTTAGAAGAATGAGAGGGGATCTCATTGAAACTTATAAAATTCTAACAGGACTAGACAGACTAGATGCAGGAAGGATGTTCCTGATGGCGGGGGATTCCAGAACCAGGGGTCACAGTCTAAGGATAAGGGGTAAGCCATTTAGGACTGAGATGAGAAGGAATTTCTTCACCCAGAGAGTGGTGAACCTGTGGAATTCTCTACCACAGAGGGCAGTTGAGGCCAATTCATTAAATATATTCAAGAAGGAGTTGGATATATTTCTTAAGGCTAAAGGGATCAAGGGATATGGGGAGAAGGCAGGGACAGGGTACTGAATTTGGATGATCAGCCATGATCGCATTAAATGGCGGAGCGGGCTCGAGGGGCCGAATGGCCTACTCCTGCTCCTATCTTCTATGTTTTCTATGTTTAATGCCCTTACGATTTGAGATCTTGAAGATTAAGCTTTAATCCCAGGAGGCTCCAGGACAGTCCGGGAGGGTTGGCAAACCTCAATCGCCAGGAGTTATTCATCTCCAGGACACCGCTGCGCGCAGTCCTGGGAGAGAGAATCGTAGCACCGTCAAGAAAAGATGGGTTTTTATTTCATTTTCTTTGAACACTTTCGGTTATTAGTTGTAAAGATATTGGAAATGGGAACTAAAGGCTGCTGACCGACGACAACAACAACAACTTGTATTTATATAGCGCCTTTAACGTAGTAAAACGTCCCAAGCTGCTGCACAGGAGTATTATAAGCCAAAAAATTTGACACCGATTCAGGTAAGGATAAATTAGGGCAGGTGACCAAAAGCTTGGTCAAAGAGGTCGGTTTTAAGGAGCGTCTTAAAGGAGGAGAGAGAGGTAGAGAGGCGGAGAGGTTTAGGGAGGGAATTCCAGAGCTTAGGGCCCAGGCAACAGAAGACACGGCCGCCAATGGTTGAGTGATTATAATCAGGGATGCTCAAGAGGGCAGAATTAGAGGAGCGCAGATATCTCGGGGGGGGTTGTGGGGTTGGAGGAGGTCACAGAAATAGGGAGGAGGCCGAGACCATGGCGGGATTTGAAAACAAGGATGAGAATTTTGAAATCGAGGCGCTGCTTAACTGGGAGCCAATGTAGGTCAGCGAGCACAGGGGGTGATGGACGAACGGGACTTGGTGCGAGTTAGGACACGGGCAGCCGAGTTTTGGATGACCTCAAGACAGTCAGGCAAGGAGTCTGCTCGCTTTCCGATTGGCTGCGGGGAGGCGGGGCCGCCGTGGTGATGGACACGCCGGGCGACCAATGGCGGCAGTGTGGGGGCTGTAGTGTCCGTGTGTAGATAAAGACACTGAAGACAGGAGTTGGTTCATAGGTATTTACTAAGCAAGTCTGGGGAGGGGGGGGTTTCTAAAGGATATACACAATACACAGGCTTATATAGCCCAAGTGGCAATTACCGGCATTACGCACACCTGGGGCTCTTAAAGGCACATACACCATAATTGCTCTTAAAGACACATACACCACAATTCCTCCCCTTCTAGCTAACTAGTACATCATATTATAAGTAATTATTAATTACATGTTATATGCAAAATAATATACATTGCTGTATTAATTAATTATAAGTTAGTCTCTCAGGAGGCTTCCTGACTCGGTCCGGATAACGCCTCGGGGGTGTAGTAGTTTCTGGTGGTGTAGTAGGTTCTTCTGGCAAGGCTGATTCGGCTTGAAGGCCAGTGTCGGGTTCATCGGGCTCCAGTATCACTGGATCGGAGGTAGATATGGGTATCTCTACTTCATCGTTAGATGTATAGCGTGGTGGTGTAGGTTGTCCCTTTTTGGATGACTTGATGATTTGGTCAGCATGGCGCCTTATTATGCTGTCTCCGATGTCCACGGTATACATCAGTGGTCCTAATCGTGTGCAGATAGTTCCAGGCTGCCATTTCTCGGTACGGTAGTCCCGGGCCAAAACCGGTTGGCCTGGGCCAAAACCGGTTGGCCTATCTGGAAGGCCCTAGTTGGCCTTTCATTCATGCCCTGAAACTGCCGGTTCTCCACGTCCCTTCGGATGTTGGGCTTGACCAAATCCAGCCGGCATCTTAGGTTTCTATTGTAGAACATCATGGCGGGAGTTTGGTTAGTAACCATATGCGTTGCATTCCTATATGCAAATAAGAAGTTATCCACCTTGTGCTGAAGTTTTATGTCTTCATTACCCATGGCCTTGATGGCCTTCTTGAAGGTCTGGACAAACCTTTCAGCCAATCCATTGGTGGCGGGATGGTATGGGGCGGACGTGTAGTGCTTTACCCCATTGTTCTTTAAGAACTTTCTGAATTCTTCGGACACAAATTGCAGTCCATTATCAGAACATATCTGCTCCGGCAGCCCATTCCTGGCAAATATGGTCCTTAATACTGTGATGGTTTTTTCCGTGGTGGTGGGGGACATCTTTATTACCTCCGGCCACTTGGAGTGTGCATCAACTGCGATTAAGAACATCGAGTCCATAAATGGACCAGCAAAGTCGATGTGCACCCTTTGCCAGGGAGATGAGGGCCACTCCCATGGATGTAGAGGGGCCTGTGGCGGAGCATTTTGGACCTTCTGGCATCCTAGGCAGCTCTTGGTCATGTCTTCGATGTCTCCATCGATACCTGGCCACCATACAAACGCCCTAGCTAGGTTCTTCATTTTCATTCCACCCAGATGCCCCTCGTGAAGCTCCTTTAGCACTTTATCCTGGAGTTTGGGTGGAATCACCACTCTGGATCCACACATCAAGGTTCCTCGGCACACTGACAGCTGTTCTCTTCTTTGCGAGAATGCTGGCAACAGTGGTTCGCCATGTGCTGGCCATCCCTTCACTGTTAAATCGTAGACCCGTGAGAGAGTAGGGTCATTTCTTGTCTCCCTTTCAATGGCAGAATTTGTCACCGGTAGACATTCCACTATGGTAGAGTGGAATATCTCTACTGGGTCTACTGTAGGTGCCTCTTCTATCATTGGCAACGGTAGGCGTGATAAACCGTCAGCATTCCCATGCTGTTTTGACCCTTTGTATTCAATGTTGTATTGGTGTGCCCCTAGAAAAAGGGACCACCTCTGTAGTCTTTGTGCCGTCATAATGGGGACACCTTTTTTAGGGTTGAATATGGAGATGAGGGGTTGATGGTCAGTCAGCAAGGTAAATTTTTGTCCGTGTAGGTAATGGTTGAATTTCTTCACTCCCCATACCAGGCTGAGTGCTTCCCTGTCTATCTGGGCATAGTTACGCTCAGCTGAGTTCAATGAGCGTGACGCAAAAGCTATCGGCCGTTCCGAGCCATCAGGGAATCTATGGGACAATACCGCTCCTATGCCGTAAGGGGATGAATCGCACGCCAGTCTGATTGGTAGTGATGGGTTGTAATGAGCCAAAATTTTCTCGGATGTGATTAAGTCTTTACATTTATGGAAGGCACGTTTACAGTCTTCGTTCCATTTCCAAATCACTCCTGTCTGTAGAAGATCATTAAGAGGGTGTAGAATAGTTGATAAGTTCGGTAAAAATTTATGATAGTAATTTATTAATCCCAGGAATGACCTTAATTGTGAAACATTTTCAGGTGCTGGGGCTTTTATAACTGCTTCAATTTTTTCAGGTGACTTATGCAACCCTTCCTTATTAATTATGTGGCCACAATATGATATCTGATTTTGGAAAAATTCGCACTTGGGGCGATTTGCTCGTAGGCCCCGTTCTTTCAGCCTAGTGAGCACCTGCTCCAAATTGGCAAGGTGCTCGTTGTCGTTTTCTCCTGTTATAAGGATGTCGTCTCGGTAGCATTGAGTCCCCGGAATCCCTTGCAGGACTTGCTCCATAGCTCTTTGCCAGATAGCTGGAGCTGATGCTATTCCAAAAAACAGTCGATTGTACTGGTACAGGCCTTTGTGTGTGTTTATTGTGAGATACTTTTTAAGAGGTCTCCTCAACCTCCATCTGTAGATATGCCTGTGCCAAGTCAATTTTTGTGAAACATTTCCCTCCGGATAGTGAGGCGAAAATATCTTCTATCCTCGGAAGAGGATACTGTACCGTGTGAAGGACCGGGTTTACAGTCACCTTAAAGTCCCCACAGATGCGAATTTTTTTCTGTTCCTCAGAGTTATTTTTCAATGTTTTTTTCATGACTGGAACGATGGGTGTTGCCCATTCGCTCCAATCTATTTTGGATAATACGCCTGCCTTTTCCAAATTCTTCAGCTCTGCCTCGACTGCCGGACGTATTGCGTATGGCACCGGTCTTGCCTTAAAAAATTTTGGAATTGCTGTATCTTCCACTTTTATTGAGGCGGTGATGCCTTTCAAGGTTCCTAGTTTCTCTTGAAACACTTCTTTGGCGTTGGCCAAGATGTCTTTTAATCGTTCAGGTATGATGTCATCATTGTTTTTTTCCTTACTGGTCACCGTCAGTGCCTGAATGGAGTGCCAGTCTAAACGTATCTTCCTTATCCATTCACGTCCCAACAACGGTGGACCACCATCTTGTAGAATGTATAAATACAACTTTTGTATTTCTTTGCCGTTGTATACCACAGGCACCCTTATTTTTCCTTTGGGGTAGACTTTCTGCCCCGTATATGTTTTTAAGATAATGGATGTGTCTTTTAGAGGTATATGCGAAAATAGCCTCTCGTAATCTCATCGATTTATTACGGTTAGAGCTGATCCTGTATCTAGCTCCATTTTAACTGGGGACCCTGCTATTGTGAGGGTAACCCAAATGGTTTGGTAATCCTCTTTGGCAAGTACATTATGTAATTTGAGACAGCTTAGTCTCTTGTTTCCGGAGTCGCTATCGCTATTCTGGTCTTCGGAGCTATTGTCCGTCATCATTTGTACCTTCCTGTACTTTTCTTTATTGATTTTTTGTTTTCTGTCAGTGGATTTATTTTGTCCAGATTGGCATACCCGTGCAATGTGTCCAATCTTACCACATTGCCTGCATGCTTTGCCCTTGAACCAGCAGTCCCTCTGGTTATGGGTGGATCTGCCGCAGCGATAACATCTTCCGAACTCCTGTGTCATTTTATGGGTGCCGAAGTCCTGTTTCTCTTGTTGTATCTCTGCAGCTCCTTTTGCTGCTGCTTCGTATGATACAGCCATACTGAAAGCTTTGTCCAATGTTAAATCTTTTTCAGAAAGCAGTCTTTTTTGTGTTCCTTCACTTAAGAGATCGCAAACAAATTTGTCTCGAAGATAATCCGATAGTCCTGCTCCGAATTGGCAGTACTTTGATAGCTTTCTTAATTCGGTTAGGTAATCAGCGTTACTTTCATTCTTGTGTTGATTTCTCTTGAAGAACTTGAATCGTTCCGCTATCAGCAGCGGTGTTGGGTTTAAATGCTCCTGCAGGGTATCAACAATTTCTTTAAAAGTCTTGTCCTTTGGTTTGGCTGGAGTGATTAAATTTCGTAACAGCCCGTATGTCTTCACGCCCATTAAGTTCAGAAGTACTGAAGCTTTTTTTTCATCTGTTATTCCATTTGCAGTGCAATAAACCTCTACTCTTTCCACGTATGTGGTCCAATCTTCTACTTCGCCATCAAAAGCCTCAATATTACCAGATTTAGGCATTTCAGAAAAGATATGGCGCTTCCCGCGCTTTTTTTTTCTCTCTGTAGCAACGATATGGCGCTTCCCGCGCTTTCCCGCCGTTACAACGCTGTTTTACTGTGGTTTCCGTTTATTCACTGTTGGAGACTCGTTCCCGACGGAGGTCTAAACGCTGACCTGCTTGCCGCGCCGGCCGTCTCTCGAGTGCACCCTCCCAGTCCGTTATTGCTTGCCTCCGATTTCGCTGCCTGTCTCAGCTGTAGAGCCCGCCGCTGGAGCTCCAGCCTGACGCCCAGGAAGGATTAGCGCAGTACCTGTCACCAGCTTGGCCAGCTGGTGAAACCACAGTTTCTCTTACTTCCTTGAGTCTTCTGGATGCTGGAGGAATCGATGTCCTTGAGGTGCTGCCGAATTGCAGGTAAGTCCGTTTCCACTTCGTCGCCACTGTAGTGTCCATGTGTAGATAAAGACACTGAAGACAGGAGTTGGTTCATAGGTATTTACTAAGCAAGTCTGGGGGGGGTTTCTAAAGGATATACACAATACACAGGCTTATATAGCCCAAGTGGCAATTACCGGCATTACGCACACCTGGGGCTCTTAAAGGCACATACACCATAATTGCTCTTAAAGGCACATACACCACAATTGCGGGGCGGTTAGCGGCAGGAGGTCATGTGATGAAACCTCGAGAAATAGGCCCGACCAGAGTTGGCGACCCTAGCTGACGTGACGTCAAATCAGGACGGTGGAAGGGGGGGGAGGGGGGCTCTCGCTCTGCTTAAAGGGGCTCCGATGCAAATCTGACTTACAGGAAACTTTGTGCTATCCGGCACTGACAGGACCGAGCTGTTGCCGTTCCCTCAAAACTGCCGGACAAACCAGCGTTAATGTTGAAGCATACAGAGCTTTTCAGCTCCGTATCTGGCAACACTGTTGCTTAGCAACAGCTTCTAAACAGTCGGCCGGTACCTTGGAAGCGTCTCTGTCGCTTAGCAACAGCTTCAGAGAGACTTTGCAGAGCCTGACTGTTGGAAAAAAGCCACGAGAAGAAAAAAAACCTAACAAAACGGCTCCTGATTTTTGCCGGTGGCTCGAGCTTGCTGGACAGTTAGCCTCCGGATAACACAAAGTTTCCTGTATTTTGTTTTGCAGAATTTGTAAAGATGTAGTTCAGAAATCATTGGCTGTTGAAGAAATGAAGACTTGCATTTCTATAGCGCCTTTCACAACCTCAGGCCGTGCCAAAGCGCTTTACAGCCAAATGAAGCACTTTCTGAAGTGTGGTCACTGTTGTAATGTAGGAAATGCGGCAGCCAATTTGCGCACAGCAAGCTCCCACAAACAGCAATGTGATAATAACCAGATCATCTGTTTTAGTGATGTTGGTGGAGGGATAAATATTGGCCAGGACACCGGGGATAGCTCCCCTGCTCTTCTTCGAAATAGTGGCCATGGGATCTTTTACGTTCACCTGAGAGAGCAGACGGGGTCTCGGTTTAACGTCTCATCCGAAAGATTATTTCTTATGTTCTTATGAAAGCAGTGCCCCTTTAAATTGAAAATAAAGATTGCAGCACACACTACCGCTTTAAGTGCGCGAAAAAGGGTTTGTACAGATAAGACGCCTTTACAGTTTTCTGCTGTACGGTGCCACAGCTAGCAGTCTGTCTGACGGCCAACTGCTTACATGGGGGTCATGACCGCCTGTTCCAGTCACATGACCCGCCTTTCCCAAAATAGATTCCAAACCATTCCCTGCAGGACAGCAAGATTACGGCAGCTTTCGGGAAAAGGAGTTTAAGCTGCTGGAAGTTTCTAGAGCTGCACTTTGTTTATGAAAAGGGAGCCAGGTTCATTGACTTCTGCCTTCCCTTGATTTGCTGGTCTCCACTCCTTCGCTGGCCGACTCGTCGGCAGGCCAACTTGTCTACAGGCCACACCGACGCGATTACTGGTCTAGGTGGAGTGAGCCGGACAGAGTCAGGTTCTCCCCTCCCCCCCTCACTGTCTCCACTCCACGATGGAATAACAGAGCACGGCATAACATCAAAAAAAATATGGACCTTGACCTGAAACGGGGTGGGGAGCTGCCAGACGCCATCTCGTGTTTATCCGATCGGGATTTCAGCACAAAAAAAAATGGTACAGTAATGCACACGAGACTTCAGAAACTCACATCACAGCGCCACTTACTGGCAAGAGCCTGCAACTGTACTGTTACAGGAGACTGTTTACATACAGGATTTCCATTCTAAATGTTCGTGTGGGTTAAGTTCAGTGACATGAAAGTGCAATTTTGCAAACAGGGGCTCAAACAGGCGAGAGGCCCGCTACTTGCAAATGCAAAGGGCGTAACTCCTGTTTCAGGCGCGTGCACTGGACGCCTCCGGACGAGCCTTAACCAATATGGTGGGTGGCGCACTTCCAGCACGGAATGAGCGTGCGCTTGCTGCCCGCCATATTGGACACTTAAGCGCCCGTTTTTACATCTGTATCCAACTTGTAGGCCAGGAGGTTTTCATCTCATCAGTTTGGGCTGGACCTTAACCCGTGTCCCTTGAAGGCAAAAGGTCAATGGCCAAGCACTGTGGGAGCACCTTCACCACACGGACTGCAGCGGTTCAAGAAAGGGGCTCACCACCACCTTGTTGAGGGCAATTAGGGATGAGCAATAAATGCCGGCTTTGTCAGCGACGCCCACATCCCAGGAACGAATAAAAAAAGCCATTGGAACAATCAGTCCCCTTCCTATATTATGTCATCGAGTTGCCAACTGCATTCTGCCACTACCAACCCATCAATTGTTTTCTAGTTCAAACAGTGCACAATAAAAGCTCACATTGTAAGAAAGAAAGACTTGCATTTATATGGTGCCTTTGATGGCCACCGGCCATCCCAAAGCACTTTACAGCCAATTAAGTACTTTTTGAAGTGTAGTCACTGTTGTACTGTGGGAAATGCGGCAGCCAATTTGTGCACAGCAAGCTCCCATAAACAGCAATGTGATAATGACCAGATAATCTGTTTTAGTGATGTTGATTGAGGGATAAATATTGGCCCCAGGACACCGGGGAGAACTCCCCTGCTCTTACATAAGAACATAAGAAATAGGAGCAGGAGTAGGCCAATCGGCCCCTTGAGCCTGCTCCACCAATTCAATAAGATCATGGCTGATCTGATCCGAACCTCAAATCTTCCATCACTCTCCATCCCAGCCGAAACCATGTGATCTCCTGGGAGAGGCAAAAAAACAGATAAAAAACCCAATGGCCAATTTGGGAGAAAAAATCTGGGGAATTCCTCTCCGACCCATCTAGGCGATCGAAACTCGTCCAGGAGATCACTCTGTCCCTGTATTTCCGACAGTACTTACCTTCTGTAAGAGGTGATCTCCACCCCAGCCAGGAACAGGCCCAATTTACTCTTGAAGGACACCTAGCTGGCAGCCTGTTCGATGTCTCCACTAATCCCTGTGAATAGAACCATCTCCTGAAATCTAACACAGAATTTGAACACAAGTAGGAGCAGGACCATGGGATCTTTCACATCCACCTGAGAGCGCAGACGGGGCCTCGGTTGAACGCCTCATCTGAAAGACGGCACCTCCGACAGTGCAGCACTCCCTCCGTACTATACTGGAAGATTATTTTTGTGCTCAAGTCTCTGGAGAGGGACTGGAGCTCACGTCTCTGGAGAGGGACTGGAGCTCACGTCTCTGGAGAGGGACTTGAGCTCACGTCTCTGGAGAGGGACTGGAGCTCACGTCGCTGGAGAGGGACTTGAACCCACAACCTTCTGACCCAGATAGCAAGAGTGCTGCCCACCGAGTCACGGCTGTGATACTAAGCCATACAGCCCAGAAGATCCCACGCGTACCCCTAGTCTCTGCTGTGTTAGCTGACCTCAGTCCACTGGGCCACAGCTGACACTGCAAAGTCGATGTGAATTTTGCGCGCGGCTCAAACTGACTGGCTGTGTTCGGGGCAAACTGCAGATGCTGATTGTTCAAATGTTGAAAAGAAAGACTTGCATTTCCATAGCGCCTTTCCTGACCTCAGGACGTCCCAAAGCACTTTACAGCCAATGAAGCACTTTTTGAAGTGGAGTCACTGTTGTAATGTGGGAAATGCAGCAGCCAATTTGTGCACAGCAAGCTCCCACAAACAGCAATGTGATAATGACCAGATCATCTGTTTTAGTGATGTTGGTGGAGGGATAAATATTGGCCCCAGGACACCGGGGAGAACTCCCCTGCTCTTCTTCGAAATAGTGCCATGGGAACTTTTACGTCCACCTGAGAGAGCGCAGACGGGGCCTCGGTTTAACGTCTCATCCGAAAGACAGCAATGAGATGAAGGTTGCTCGGGTGGTATTGGCTGAGACAGGAATGGTGGCCGTAACCTTCAACAAGCCAACAAGCCCTGTTAGCCAAGCCAAGCCGACACTTATAATCACAGAAAGGTTGATTTCCTCCGGCTTAGTAAAGCCTCACAGATTAAACGTGTACGTAGAGCAGGAGCGTGCACTGTGCACCGACGTTCCCGTCACTGGGCTTC